>NC_141387.1:6367567-6658193 GCF_017979445.1 Akebia trifoliata
ATTACGCAATGTGAACACCCCGAATAGGAATCCTTGCACATTGATAGTAAGATGCTTGCCATCCTAAGCATGTCTCTTGCATTGTTAAATGTGTGCATTTTGAAGTGTCACATGTTTGATCTAGATTGGACGTATTACATTTTGTTCACTCAAAATAATCATCTCTTGAGTGTGTATGCTCTAATAATATCTACTCTTTTCAATCGAAACTGTGAAGATCTTAGTCTTATTAAGTTCTTTAGGGTTTAGTCTATCTTTCAAACATTCAACCAAATGCTCCAACCTAAATTCGCCTTGACGTCAACATCAAAGTCTTATCATCAATGATCCCTAGTTTGAAAAATGAACTCGAAACTCATCTAAATATCTTCATGAATGGTGTTTAATAATAGTAGTTTGCGCTTGATGATGGGGCTCCACACAAGGTTAACCCTTATTTTAATATGTGGAGATGGAGTGATAGCCGACCTCAAACATTAGAAGAGGAATATAAAATGGAAAAACCATTCAATGAAGGGTAGACTAATACTTAGTGATCATTTAGACATCAATGCGGACAGAACAAGTACGACAATCAATGGTGGTCCTATAAGACAAACATGCTCTTATACCAATTGATACATATTGAGTAGGATGCCAATTTGATCTTATTAAGGATAAGAGTAGAGCCTCAATCACCAAAAATATATATATTTTTTCCATTTTTTATGTAGAAACTTTAAAACCATTTCTTTATATCCATCATTAACTTCTTTTTCTTTTTTGACATCGCGGGTATCCCACCCCTTTGGGTGGGACTAATCCCACGGTCACACGCACCACCCCCTCAAGAAGTCGTGCAATAAATTGAGTCGAGGGTCAACTTAGGTTAATGTATGTGGGCTTATATGAAAATGGTTTTGACATTTTTGCTCTTTTTAAGTCAAAGAAGGGATCATTGTCGCCGTACAACTTCTAGAAGTAATGTTGACTTCTAGAACCTGCTCACCAAAGATGACTTTTAAAAGGAGAAAAGCAAAGGAGTCACTAAGGGTCTGAATGATTGGCATGCAAAATGATCGGAAAAGTGATTTTTGTTGGAAAAATAGTATCTTTAGGCGAGTTTTGTACATTTTTAATGGGATTTTTATAGAGTTACTATTGGCCTCCAACTTTTACTTATTACATCTCAATAAAAAATAAATAAAATAGGGCGAGTTACCATTTCATCGCTCAATGTGACAAAATTCCAGTTCCATTATACAGTTCATTTTAATTCTCAAAACATATTTTTTTTCAGAGAATTCATTGAATCAAGTGGTCCTATACCTGATCACCTGATAATTTATAGTGAATTTGTTTATTAAAAGTAACAATCACCAAAAATATATTTTTTTTATTTTTTATGTAGAACTTTAAAACATTTCTTTATATCCTTAACTTCTTTTTCTTTTTTGACATCGCGGGTATCCCACCCCTTGGGTGGGACTAATCCCACGGTCACACGCACCACCCCCTCAAGAAGTCGTGCAATAAATTGAGTCGAGGGTCAACTTAGTTAATGTATGTGGGCTTATATGAAAATGGTTTTGACATTTTTGCTCTTTTTAAGTCAAAGAAGGGATCATTGTCGCCGTACAACTTCTAGAAGTAATGTTGACTTCTAGAACCTGCTCACCAAAGATGACTTTTAAAAGGAGAAAAGCAAAGGAGTCACTAAGGGTCTGAATGATTGGCATGCAAAATGATCGGAAAAGTGATTTTTGTTGGAAAAATAGTATCTTTAGGCGAGTTTTGTACATTTTTAATGGGATTTTATAGAGTTACTATTGGCCTCCAACTTTTACTTATTACATCTCAATAAAAAAAATAAAAAATAGGGCGAGTTACCATTTCATGCGCTCAATGTGACAAAATTCCAGTTCCATTATACAGTTCATTTTAATTCTCAAAACATATTTTTTTCAGAGAATTCATTGATAAAATACAAGTGAACTCGTCATTACCTGCAATCACGCTGATAATTTATTAGTGAATTCGTTGATTACAAAAGTAACAACTTCACCGAATAAACATGTTTTTGGAATTAAAATGAACAGTGTCAAACTGCAATTTTGTCATAAGTTGCACATGTCATGGAAATATCTCAAAAAAAAAAAAAGTGAATCATTGAGAATAAGTAAAGTTGAAGTGCCAATTGAAGCGCTCAAATTTTTTTTTTTTTGGTGGTACATTTCTATTTTTGAGTTTAGGATTTTATAGGAGCTTAAACAACTATTGGAATTGTTTGATCTGAGTGTTGGAATGTCTTGTAATCAGGGGTGGAGCTAATAAGAAACTGGTGGGGGCAATTGCCCCCACAAAACTTTGAGACACCCCTATATTTTCAATTACTTACATGCCCCATTTGTCCCTCCTCCCCCTCTTTAAGTTTTTGTTGATGACATTGCCTCTTGACAAAACCTTCTCATATACTAATTGAAAATGATCTAAATATTCTTTTCTTCAACTTCTAAACAAAAACCTCTGAATTTCTCCCTCAAACCATTCATCTTCAAGCTCTTCAACTATACAACTAACATAATTTGCTCCCATAACAAGAAAATCCTAACTCCCCCCCTATTTGTAAGTTGAGTTTATAATTTGAGCCAAACCTTCATGATGTTTAAAGAGTGTCTTTTAATCTTTAATGGGGATGTGATAAATAATTAAGAAATTGGGGGGGGGGGGGGGGGGGGGTAATAAGTAAAATTTGAGGTGCCAATAGCAACTCTCTTTAATCTTTGGGGGGGGGGTAATAAGTAAAATTTGAGGTGCCAATAGCAACTCTCTCTTTTTTCAGTCCAAAGAAAAATTTAACAGAAATTTTTTTCCAACCAATCCCTCGACAACCCACAAAATCAAAAATCAACTCTCTTCTCTTTTTGAGATTTTCTTTCATATAATTAAATGACGGAATTCATTTTCCCAGGGATTTTATACTTTTTTGTGATCAATTTCTCGAGAAAATCTTATTCCCTCGAAAACGAATTTCCTACCATCTTATTGACCCAGAAAGATAGAAACAATAAATTATCTAGGTGTTGTTAGAAAGGAAAATTGATAAAGACCAATACAATAATTAAGTCCACAAAATGACTAAAATGTCAAAATATAGCTAGGTCAAAAGGTTCATTAATCACCATTTATTTGGTTGAAAGCTCCACCAACTAATTTGGTGGTTTTGTTGAGAGATTTGATGTGTCAATTGACAACATCAATCACTCCTTGAAAGTGGATCACCCGACCACAGTTCAGTTATTGTCAAATAATTATGATCGTTGGAAATCAAATTTTATAATAAAATTTACAATAAAACATATCTTTGATATAGGTATTGTTTTAACGATAGTAGTTTTGCTAATAAAAAAATTATTAAATGATTTTTTTATTTTAGTATTTTTAGTCAAAGTCATAAGTAATGGGTAGATGTCATGAGTAGCGATCCACAACGGTGTCCCGTACCTAGCAAAGGTCAGGCGGCATCCCATTTTATGCCTAGTGGCATTTTTGGTGACCCACTGACCATATGTATATATGATCCATCTCTTGGTGGACTCCACACACAAAAGATCAATTTGATTAGTGATGTGCATCTATTGATAATAGCATTGTCTTAATAATAATTTCTAATCGTTAGACTTAAACTCTTTTCCAAGAGCTAAGAGGATACAAGTTATCAGACACTATGATTTTTGGTACGTAGGTTAACCAAGGGATAGATCACATATCCATACGGTGAGTGGGTTCCCAAAAATAGCACGTGGCATAAAATGGGACGTCCGAACTTGTTGATACCATCTTTGTCATCATTATTATTGTCAGACACGGGTGTTGCTTACAACATACGTGTGTCGTATGCCAAGTACCTAAGAGTAACTTAAGTTAGCCTGAGATGCATAGGATCATTACTTTATAATGGGATATGGGTTTAACATGTGGGTTGTATGTAGGTGCTTAATTAGATAGGTATTTGACTTAGATAGGAAATTGTTTTAGGAGTGGGTAACGAATTGGGTACTTATCCTTTTCGAGGATGTGAAGTGTTTGTATTTAAATATAATTTTTTTTTCTTGAAATTAGGCAGATAAGATTCCCCTCGAAGTGAATCAATTGTTTTAATTTCTTGTTTATTAAGTCAAAATAGGCAAGAGAAGGAGTGCTTGTATCATTACATTAGAATAGAGCTTAAGTTTTAAGAATGATTCAAAAATCCTTTAGTTATTAAATTTTTTTTTTTTTTTATAGAATTTCGTTCTTGAAATCCTAATTAAAAAAAATTTCCTTTCATTACTTTTCCTATTGTCTCAGGCTTATCATGGATTTTCTTGTAGGAGAGAAATTGTAGTCAATTAATATTGTCTATAATTATTTTACAAAAAGATAAAATATATTAATTAATTTCGATAAATCTATCATTGGAAAGGGAATTGAATAGTTCAATAAACAAAAGATATACAAAATAATTATATAAAAAAATCATTTTTCACTTAGTTACTTCCACTAAAGAATTCTTTAAAAATTGTCATTGATATATACTCATGTTCTTAAAGAGTTGTGTGGTTACCTCATAAAATCAATATTATTAAGGTTATCTTTCTCAATTTTCATGTTCTTAAAGCATTGCGTGATCGTCTCATTAATTATCAATTTTAATAAATATATTTTTAGTATTATAAATAACCTTCATGATTTCGCCCTTTTGACATTATTTTATATTGCAAGCAATTATTCTAATTAATCAGCAGCTAGCATCACAAAAACTCTTATTTTTTTGAGGTTGACATTGATAAGGAGAAAAATCTAAATAATTCATTGTGAAAGAGGGAGAGAAACAATCAAACTCTTTCAAAAATCCCTGGATATATAGAGATAATATGCAAACGTACTTTTATAATTTAAAAATATTATTTATCCTATATGTAAATAAAATCATGCTAGAGTGACATTGAATTTGACATTTTTTTCACATATTGATGGGCATAGAACCATAAATGATTCTAACTCGTATCTTTATGAAAAGCATCTATGGTTTTGTACACACATCCACGTCAACAATGTGTGAAACGATATCAATTTCAATGTTACTTCAGCATTTTCCATGCCCCCCCTCCCCCTGCCCTCACACTTGAAATTGACATTGTTTTACACATTGGTGTACACAGAATCATAAATGATTCTAACTTGTATCTTGATGAAAAGTGTAGATGCTCGAAATGGCACTACACTTTCCTTCTCTTTAAGCTCGGGAGGACCTGCAAAACAGCCCACTCCGACGATCAAGTTAGCCAAATTGATCAGTGTAATGTGCTTAGAGAAGAAGAATTCGAACCTCTTTTACTCATAATCCTCTTCCTTATATAGGCGTTCGACTTGTTCGTTTTCTGTGCCACCCCTTGAGGTGACTTGGGGTAGTTAGCCTACTCCCTGACATGTCAGCTGCAGGAGTTGTTGCAACTGCCCTATCGCTTCTGAGAAAGTCAGATTTGGTCTGACATGACGTGGGTGGTTAGAACTGGCTGTCTATTGCAGGCTCATCTGTCAGACCCGTCAGACCGACCTACGAGCTGATGGCACAGTTCCGATCTTCGAATACATGCATTCGTCGGGATTGATGAACCGAGCCACGACCTCTAATCATTAATCTTGGCCCCTGATCGAGCCACGTGTCCGTGCTCAAGAATTTCCCCCCACAAAAAGCATCTATGATTTTTTACACACATACACGTCAACAATGTGTCGAACGATATCAATTTCAATGTTAGTTCAGCATTTTCCATGCCCCCCCCCCCATCACAATCATAATTCGAAAAGAAAAAAAATACTTTTATTGAAAGTAGATTTGCACCAAATGAGGCTTTTCAATCAATCACGTGATATGTCGGGATCACGTAAGAATTTTTTCCATCCTCTCGACCAAATGCAGCTAACTCGAGTCGAGTTGACCACATCTCGCTTCAAGTAGTCAAGATTTATAACCATGATGGGTGAAACCCAAGAAGCCAAAATAATATGTTGTGAACCCTTCTTGCCTTGACCCATTACGTATCCCTAACAGGTGACCGGCGAGACTTTTAGGGTCCATATTAGGTTAGTAGCTAGTAGTCGTATTGCTTCTTCTAATCTTTATTAAAAAGACCAAGTTAAGGTGGTATTATAGTAGACAATGGTTCTACCTAAAAGTCATCGAGAATAAAACATTTGATATTAGATGTTTTGAATAAAGTTGGTGATATTTTAGAAAGACTAATGATAAAATGACTCGCTGAAACATACATGGTCTGTACGTGGCTGACATGACAAGTGAACAGAACCATAGATCTTTTTCTTTGTGTATTCCGAAGTAAAAGATCTATGATTCTATGCACTTGCCACGTCCACCGCGTACAAACCTAATACATTTTTTCAAGTCAGATTATTACGACTCCGATAGAAAAGTAATTTTACAATTTTATTTAAATTGGGTCATCTTTATTTGTAACAAAGTGTAACCTTGGTGTTTTAGTTTTCTTGTATATATTTGTAATTAACTCTTATTAGGTCATGGAAGAGCAAAATCTAATAGGGAAACTCGGATTTTATGGTTAGAGGTCTGAGAGAGAGAGAGGAAGAAATTCTTAATTGTAAATTCTTTCTCAAAGTAAGTAAAATCATTCTCATCTGATCATTGGATGTATACGACACTGTCGAACCATGTAAATCCTGAAGCATGATGTGAATATTCATTGGGGTAAGTATTCATGAAGAGCAAGTAAAGGCTTTACAATCACTTTAATGGATTGGGTCCGAATTGGATTATAGTCGATCTTGGACTAATTTGATAAGGATCAGATTTGATCCATAACCAATCCGATAAGAATATGGTTATACCCTTGTCTGATCAATTTATTATTGGATCTCAATAGGATCCAAGACCCAATCCGATAATATTAAGAAAGGGTCTGAATCATATCATCTCCAATTTTATATACAAAATATAAATAAACTTCATATTTTTAATAAAATATAAATACATACAATTTACATAATGTCATATTTTATTAGATCGAGAATTGATCCACTTGGTTTAAAATCAGATTCTTATAAAAGTCCAAAACTTCAATTTAGATTGGATTTTGGGTTTAATGCCTTCCATTATACTCTCTAATACCAATTGATGCAAATCAAGATGAATTATCTATGAGTCGTGATTTTCTTACACCCCCTCTAACATATGCTCTCTGACATGGCATGAGTTACCATCATAGATTTTTATCTCAGGATATACAACTATACATCCCTATAAATATGATAAATTGTGTATCCCAATAAAATCTATGATTCTAACACATGCCACGTCAGAAAGCGTTTGTCAGAGAGGGCGTAAGAAAATCATTATTCTTACCTAAAATACCCTTATGTATTTTTTTTTTCCACCCATGACTTTTCTTGCCATAACGTGACATAAGGGGATGTGGGCCCATAGAAGACCATTATCCCATACAACTTCTATAAGTAAATTGTTGACAAGGGAGTGTAGGTTATCCAGTAGTCCTTTTGGAATCTTCTCATGCATCAAAGTTGCTTTTAAAAAGACTAAAAATAAATGAGCCACTCAAAGATGTTGGAACTATGTATTAAAAAATAAAAAGTTTGGAAATTTTAAACTCAGTAAAATTATTCAAATGTGCTTAGAAAGAAATTCGACTAAGACCATTGCAACATTTAAGCCCACAAAAATAACTCAAATGTCTAAAGCTGGTTTGACCTTAATGGGTATTTGATGGGTTGTTTGATAAAAACAAAATTTACTCAGTTAAAAGTGGACCCCAGGACCACATATCAGTTGTTGTCAAAATTTATGATTCTTAGAAGATTAAAATTTTAAGGATATAATAATAAAAAATTATAATCAAACAAAATATTTAATATAGGTATTATTATTACGATCTTGGAGATATTTTTCATGTTTTTTGATAATTTGGCATTTATTTAATGTAAAACTTAATTGTAAGATCAATTAAGTTTGAATGAGCTAATTTCATAATTCGATAACAAAACTTTGGTTGCAAATCCAATTTTTCTACTTTTGAAACTACTTTTGGGGGTTAAAACTCCCATTTGAAATGCACTCGATTTTCAGATGCCTACTTCTGATTTTTGTGTTCCTTTTGTGAGAATTTAAATGGAACGTAAAACCAACTTCTTCTTCTTCTTGAATGGTAAAAACCAAAATTCTATATAATTGTACCAAAAATGTCGGTAAATCATAAGATACCAAAAAATGTGTCTTGGACTGTAATGATGATTAATAAATCTGGATAAATTGCTTCACCAAATGAGGTACAGCTTTCAATGCCGAAGAAAATAATTTTTTTCAATATTTTCACAGAAACTTTTTGAATTCTTATACCAAATAAATGATGTCACAATCGTGATTTCGACTTTTATTGAAAGTAGAGTTGCACCGAATGGGATATTTCAATCGTGCACATGGTGCGTGGGGATCACATAATAATCTATTTCAATCCTCTTGATTGGGTCGACCTGAATCTTGATTCAAGTAGTTAGGACTTAGGATTAATATTAATAACTAGAATTGTGAGAATATGATGCTCCTCTATGACAAATGCCCCCCAACACCACCATCACAGAATCGTAGATCAAATGCATTGGGATACACAAGAAAAAGATTTATAATTTTATGTATCCCAAGGCAAATGATTTACGGTTCTGTGATGAGATCATTTGTCAAAAGGGGGTGTCATATTGTCACCGACTCTAATAACTATATTGAGTGAAACCTACTAAGCTAAAATAACATAATGTGACCCCTTTAGAGACGTTTGTGTCCATAGTAGCTTAAACTAATAAAAAAAAAATCAAGTCAAGTTGGGTTAGAGTTGCACCTAAAACTCATCCTTATCCATAAATAAGGGAAAGGACCTCTCCCTTTTAAGAGAGGGATCTTTGTCACTACGTCTAATACTTAATTGTTGAAGATTGATATCTTAAAAAATTGAAAAATATAATTTTTAAAGTAATATATCATTTAGATCTTGACGGATATAAAGATGAATCCGTATCTGATCCGGATCAAACTTGGGTTAAAGAACATCAACCCATATCCAACTCATTTTTTTCGATATTCTGAAAAGAACAAAACCTGTTAAGTTCAGATTCGGATCACTCAGATTTTGAATAAAATTGGACCATTTTTATGCCCTATCTGTAAAAATAGCATTGACAAACCTGGTAAGGGCAATCGTCACAATTAAGAAAGGTCGCAGCCCAATTAAATACTTATTAGAGGCAAAATCTAATTTGGGTGGCTTATAACTAATGGTGTGGACATCAAGATAATAAATTGGACCTATCATTCAACTGTTAACGCCTTGAAAATCAGGAAACCAGTTAATGGATTAAATCACCAAATTATTGGGAAGGAGAGGGAAACAGATATGGGATGGTCGGCAAGAATCATGATGATTTGACTATCCCATGTGGCACACTCAGCCTACTCTTTTGACGTGACAAGTACGGGAACATTAGATCTGTACACCTCGGGATACACAGTTTTCTTGGGACACACTTTTTAGTGGAAAAGTGCAGTTTTGTATCCCAAGACGTAAGGATCTACGGTTCCCAAACTTGTCACGTTAGGAGAGTTGATTGAGTGTGCCACGTGGGGTAGTCAGATTATTACAATTCGATTGGTAATGGTAATAAGAGCTAGGAATGAGAGTTTGGTGTGTACTAAGTTGAAACCAAAGAAAATATTCGCTTTTTTTTTATAGTAATTATTAGTGTGTGTTTTTTTCCCAAATTGATTCTCTAGTTATGATTTTTTGGCAAAATAAATCGAAAAAATACAATCATAATTAATTTTATAATGACAGCTCACCAATCAAGATTAATCAACTTAAATAATACACACAAAACCACTTCAATTAAACAACAGAACTATGCATATCAGTATTAAGAAAGAGTAACCTAATATCTCAAATAATTTCTATTATAAATATGTATATGTCTTTCTCTCATCTATAATATTCTAGTACATTAGTCATAGGTTTACAAGGCTATACCCATCATGTTTACCAATTAAAATCATATAAATCAAAACAAGATAAGGCAGCAAATAACACAACAGAATAGAAATATTGAAATTCTGTTAAGAGACTTTACTGCTTGCATCTCCTGCCTTCTAACCCTGGGACTACTACTACTACTCATCCTCCCAATATGATTATAAGAATTTGGATACCAATACAAACCATCCTCAGATTCCGAATTCCCAAACACCCTTCCATAAATCATTTCTCCGAACATCCCCACCGTCGGATGTAATCCAGTTGGCGTTGTTGGCATTGATGAAGTTTCCTCGAGATTATAATCTCGAGAACGATGACGACGTCTTGATGTAGTTATAAGTGAGTGAAGTACTCCACATGTCGAAGGTCTATGTGGCACGTTGAGTGTAGGGTGGGACTTATTTTCTTTGAATTGGGTGTGTGGGGTAGAGTGACCCCTGCCATATAGTGGGATTAGTGTAGTTTGAGAAATACAAGTCTTGCATACTGGGCATTGTTGTTGTTGTTGTTGTGTTGAAGTGGAATCATTATTTTGGAAATGAAGCCACTTATAGATGCAAGGCCAACAATAGAGGTGGCCACATAGAGTGACTATTGGGTCCACAGCATTATCTAGACAGATGTTACAATCAAAACAACCATTAGAGTTATCTAAAGCAGTTGCAGCCGATGCCAGTGCAGATTTCCATTCCTGTGGTGGCAATCCATCTCCTTCATTTTCCTCATCAAAGTAGTGGTCCTCCTCCATAGCCAAGTTGACACTGCAAAGTAGAAAAGTCAAACATTAAGGTTACAGTGAGGACCGTGTTTTTGTCATTAACACATGTAATCATTTTTAAGGCTATTTAGCAACTATAAGTGGGAAATGTGGAACTATTGATTACGATTATCAAATTAGGTGCTTAGTACAGTTGTTCCGCATTTGGAAAACTTTATGTCCTTGTTACGTAAAATGTGAAAAGTAAAAAGCAACTCTTATCACTTAAATTCTAAGCAACTAAAAGACAATTTTAAAATAATCCTAGCTGGGGATTGGGACTGTTTGATTGTTGCCCTACTTTGATTCCAAGTTATTGGTTGTGGGGTTACATGTAATTCAATTGGACGATACACACGTGAACACGTACAACTATAGCCACGACAAGCCAAATCGATGACAAATGTCAAAAAGTTAGTCAAGGATTTTAATAAATGAAAAGAAAGATAAAAAAAATGTACATTGGGATAAAGTAGAATCGAAGTCGTGATTCAAAAAAGAGTAGAATTGAAGAATGGGATTCATCTAGCCAATCTCATAAACTTTTTTTTTTTCTTCTAATATCAATAAGAAAATATAAATAATTTTCTTTAATAATCAATTCTTAACGAAAAATGCTAAACTGGCTTCCTACGACACTATGTTCAACATTGCAGTTGAACATTGACATGGAGGTGTGCTCATAACCATTGAAATGCATCTATGGTTTTAAGCATAGTGTCAAATGCAGTGTCCTAGGCAATCACTCTCGGTGACATGGAGGTGTGCTCATAACTATAAAAAAGCAACTATGATTTTGAGGACACCTCTGCGTCAGTGCAGTGCCAAAACTTGAGCAATCACTCTGTTATTGTTTATTTTTAATAAAATAAATTTAATACTAATTTTAAAAAATAATAATAATTTTAAAAAAAAAACTTATAATCTCTAGAAAAATACAAAATAGTTGAACAGAATGATCAAGAAAGAAATAAATAACAAAAAAATCAACCACAACACAAGATTATATATATTATCCATTAAAAGAAAGAAGACAAGTTAGAGATTATGATAGTTCAGCCTTGGACCAGTTGGTAAGGTAAGGTGGACAAACACATACATAACAAGAGGATCTCCAGCGTTGCAGCAGCTGAGTTGTATTGAGCCCATGCCACCACCACATCTCTTCTTCTTCACAAAATTCTTTAATTTTTTTTAAAATTAAAATTTATGGAACAAGGGAATTAAAAAGAGGCTTACCTCAGAGTTTAAATTAAAAAGGCAGGATGTATGTCGGAACTCTACAGCTCATGGGATTCGACAATAAGCTACTTGTCCAACTATTCCAACGCAATTTGATCGGACCCGCGCTAACTTGGTTAATGAACACTGACCCAAATACCATTTGATGGTGTTGGCTAAGACGGGGAAAGAGGGGAGTCTTGGGGTATGCTCACTTCTACACTTTTTTATTTTTAAGTTCTCTCCGTTTCGTGTGTGAATGGCAGTTCTCAGACGAGGGAATCGTTCCTCTCTAAATAGACTAGAATGCTTTTATATATAGAGCTTTCACTCTAGCATTATTCTAAGAAAAATATTTTTAATTTAAGTTTCAGAGGACCACATTTATCAGGTGAGATGTCTTATCTAAAACATCTTTCCTTAAAGAAGTTGTTTTCATTTATGAGCTGGTGTGGTGGTGAATTTCTTGTCTTTGTCGAGTTTACCCTACCACATGGTTTCCATACTAAGACTACTTTCTTGTAGTAATCCTACGTGGCACTTCCTTATTTGAGGAAAAAAAAGTCGGTGAATTGTGAGTCCAACTTTGAAGCGGGTAGCCCGCTTCAAAATTTGAAGAAACCCTCCCCGTTAAAAGTCACGTGGCATTTTGAATTTATTCCACGCTCCTATATTTTTGCAAAATATTGAAATACCTCTTTGAAAATGCCATGTGTAATTCATTGGAGAGGGTTTCTACAAAATTTTGAAACGGGTAGTCCGTTTCAAAAAAAATATATCTGTGATTTTCAAACTTCCCCTCAGACAAACTCTCCTGGCATGGTAAATACATAGAAACATAGATTTTTTTTCTCAAGATATATAATTTTAAATCACTATAAATATTTGCAAGTATAAATCTTGAGTAAATCTATAATTCTATGAGGCATGTTAGGAGAGTTTGGGAGGGGAGTTTGTGGGACGGGAAATTAGAAAATCATAATTCAAAAAAAAATAATAATAATAATAAAATAAAAAGTAAGTCACTTTTCATGTGTGTCCAAAGCTAAAGCTAACGTCCAACATGTTTCCAACCAATGAATGAGATAGTGACATCGACGGAGAAACACATCTTATCTTCACAATCGATTTTCTGATTTAAAATTAGAAGAAAAATAAAACGAAATAGATGAAAAAAAATCAAAATAGTTGAACAGAATGATCAAGAAAGAAATAGATGAGAAAAAAATCATCCGCAACACAAGATTTTATATATATTATCCATTAAAAGAAAGAAGACAAGTTGGAGATTATGATAGTTCATCCTTGGACCAGTTGGTAAGATAAGGTGGACAACAGGTACATAACAGGGGGAACTCCAGCGTTGCAGCAGCTGAGCTGTTTTGAGCCCATGCCACCACCACACCTCTTCTTATTCACAAAATTCTTTAAATTTTTTTTATATTAAAATTTATGGAACAAGGGACAGTTAATTTAATCGACTATTAAAGAAAAAATATATATTGAACATGATGGGTATAACCTTGTAAGCCTATCTTGTGTTTTTATTTTTTTAAAATCTAAATTAAGAACAAAAATGGTACTTTAAATAGGTTGAATGTGATGGTTCTCAAGAAGAAATTCAAAAACATAATTTATATAATCTTAGAAAACTTTCCCATACTTACCCGAAGTAGTAACCCCAACCAATAATTGTGGAATCCAAACCAAGTTGTATATTATATGTCACATATTGATCTCCTTACCAAGCCGGCCAAACAGTTTATGTACCACTAGATTTGTCAATTATAATTATATTAAACACTAGATACAAACAAATTATTTAAAAAAAAAAAAAAAAAAAAGTCTTGATTTTCATATTCACTTGATTTATGCTCAACTGATGTGGTAAGAGCACAGAAGCATAGACATCTTTTTTCGGGATATACAAGGAAAAGATCAAATGTTCTATGCCCTTGTCATGTCAACCAAGTAGGGTGAAAATTTTCAAGTAGATATGTAGATAAAAGCTATCAACTGTTAGTTTTTTTGTGTTATCTACGAGTCCAAGTGTCAAGCCATCTAGGGGATTTCAACTATCAGATGACATAATAATTTCTTGTGGATTGTTTATTATATGACATATAAGGAAGTCATTATTGGTCAATTTATAAAAATATGTAATTTAGCTTTCTTTATATAGGTGTGCTCTGGAGGCCTAACAATCTTTGGAATTAGTGGGGTGCATAATGTCAAGATTCTTTGGACTTGTGTGACCAAAATACCCACCTATGAATGTAACATTATAAACGTCTATTTATTTATTTATTTCTCTCCCAATCAGACCAACATTATGGAGATAACAATGAAATTTATTTATTTAATAAGAAACAAACAGCAAATGAAGATATTTTTCTCGTGTTTTGGCGTTTAGCAAAATATACGGGTGCAGGGAAAGGAAAAAAAAAAAAACAATATCCGAGTTGAAACGAAGTCTGTAAGTACTTTACAGTTTACAGCATAACCTCATCCTAATTACCCACAAACACGTTTACATAGTCACGAAATTCTCTTAATTGTTTTAAAATTTGGTAAAATTCTCTAGATTAGAAATTATGCTAATAAATCGACTAATCAACAAAATAATAATTAATTAGATCAATCCTGAAATACATTAATAATAAAAGACTAGTTATAAAATGGCCATTTAAAATTTGGTCAAATTCTCTAGATTAGAAATTATGCTAATAAATTAACTAATCAACAAAATAATAAATAATTAGATCAATCTTGAAATACATTAATAATAAAAGACTAGTTATAAATTGACGATCTTTGTCCGTTCTTTGATGTGGCATATGAACAGAATTATAGATCTTTTTTTTCAAGTATCCTGAAGAAAAATATTTATGATTTTATGCACTATCATGTCAAAGAACATATAAAAGTGTTAATTTATTTCGACTCTAAAATAAATTATCCTTGACCCTCAAAATTTTATTTTCTTCAACATTTAAATCCAAAGAAAAGATTTTTAGAGATGTTGAATTTTGGTACGAAACAAATCCGAGTTTTGTTACTATGCATGTTGATAGCGAGTGTGATCTTTGTGCAATTTCAGAGTAAAAATGTTTGAAATCGTTTTAAATCAAACGGGTTGGATCGACCTATTCGACTATAGGTGCTCATGCAATATTGTAAGAGTCGTGATAATCTAACTTGGTCATGTGACATGCTCAATTGACACTCCTGACATGATTGGCTCGAGAACCTTAGATCTATTCTCTTAGAAATACAAAACTACATATTTTTTTATGGGAAATCATAGTTCAATGTTCCGAACTATTCCGAGGCCTAACGTGTCAGGGTGTCAATTGAATATACCACGTGACTAAATCAGATTATCACGATTCATATTTTAATCTTGTTGGAAACTAAATTCACATAATCCATGTTAGTGAACCCTGATAAAGTTTGAGATCGAGAATCCCTATTTGTCTACAGATTTAAGCTTAAAGTTATCTGGTTAATCGATAAATAAATTTAAAAACAGGGGAAATTAGAAAACGAAAGTGACAAGCAACCTTAGCAGGACATCTTCACCGATGTTGAGTAGTTTCCTCGAGATTTAAGTGGTGAGAATCTGAAGGAATATCTAGGGAGAAAAACTACTCCTCAAGTGACAGCAACACAGCTTGTATGGGAAATTTTCGAGATTTGAAGTGGAAACAAAACAGATCAGAAAGAGAGAGAGAGAGAGAAGAAAAATTCGAGGATTTGATCGACCGAATTCTTTAGCGAAAACCTAAATCATGGATCAGATCAGCGAACACTGATTCTTTCGGAACAGACAAATGAGTCCACCGACTTGGACGAGTCAGTCTCGTTGGAACGCTCGAGAGAGAGAGAGAGAGAATCATCCAGTAAAATAGTTCTAATGAGTCAAAACAAGCCTGTATCCTCGCTTTTAAGGCAGATTCGGCGATTTCAGCTCTGATAAAAAAAATTATAGCCAATTTTCTGCATTTTTTACAGAAATACGAGTAATTTAAATTCAACAACTCTTTCACATAACCAGTACAACAAAATTCATCCTTCTAACTACGATTTTCAGCTTAAATAAGTTTTAAAAAAATCATAAAACAGGGAACCTAATCCAATCGAATATAAATTATGAAAAAAGAACAAATAAGAATATTCAAGATCCATCCTTTTCAAGTTTACAATAGAATTCGAGAAGAATTTAAATTTTTTTACCGTTAATTGAAGGCGCCCGAGAGATTGATAGTGGAGAGATTGATCGAAGCTTTTGAATCAGAGGATTCATGGCAAACTCTGTTGCATCATTTCAAGAGAGAGAGATCTATAAACCATCAGATTAACAATAATTAATTTGAAAAAATGAGGGGCTTCGTGGAAGAGAGAACGGATGAGGCCGAACCCCTCTTCGGATCGGTTTTTATAGAGAAAATGGGATAAAGGTTTACGATTAGCGCACCGTACGATAATCTTTGCTGACGTGGCAAAGAGTATGAATGAATTTGTTCCCGACTTCATTATACAGAACTTAAATGTACACGAAGTTGGGGATAATGACCCGACCCGAACCAACCCAAAGGGGGCGGAGGAGGTAGTGGACCTCACGAAAATTTCTAAAATTTGAAAGAGCTATTTAAAAGTAATAAAAAAAAAATTAAGATCTTGAAAGACTTTTACCCCCCCACAGAATTTTAAACTTTGAAGGAGTTATTCAGAAATTAAAATTTTCTAAGATCTTTAAAGGACTTTGCCTCCAAAATATTTTGTAAACTTTGATGGACTTAGTTATAAATTAAAAATATTTAAGATCATTAAAGAATTTACCCCCTCATATAATATTTCTAAATTTTAAAGGATTTAATAGTAATTTAAATTTTTATATCAACAATGTCCCACATAAGAATTTTGCCCCCCAAATAGAAAAAATCTTGACTCCACCCTCGAACTGACCCTAACACCCATTTCAATACGAAAATCCGAACCACGACGAATGTTCTGTTTCTTGACTGGGTGAACTATTATGAGTTCACATTGGTATTTATTTGTAATCTAATCTACCGCTAAGTAAGAAAAAAGAAAAAAGTAAAATTCTTTAGATAGAAATTTGAAGAATTAATCATAAAATATAATAGTATTTTTACACTTCTCCCTTAAAAAATTATTTTCTTCAACATTCAAATCTCAAAAACAAAACTAATTTTTTAGTGGAGTTGAAGATGATAGGTCTTGTTTAGAAACTTAAAAACAGCATTTATATATCCAGTCAAAAATTTCCCATTTTTATGAGACTTTATAAATTTATCTAAATTAATTGAATTGACGCGGGGAAGCTCCACTTAATAATTATTGAATCTGAATTTCCTTAATAGAAGGATGATTTTACATTGATTGTGTGTTTTCTTTGAGATTTTGGGTAACTTAACTGGTTTGACATGATGAAAAACAACTTTGAGATCTGGGGTTCAAGTCCAACGTACTCATAAAAATAAAAAATCAACCCATATTTCTCTTTTGAGAAATCGAATATTATATAAGTAATCTTGCTTATGCAGGTACTAGCTAACTTAGTTGATAAAGTCTTTGGGTGTGATACTAGGTACCTGGGTTCAAATCCCGCCAGCACCAAGTTACCAAACTCATTAAAAACATACTTATCGATAAATAAATAAATAAAAAATAATCTTGCTTCCGATGCTTCCAACATCCATATAGTTTAAGACAAATCCTTTAGTTATGAATGAATCGTGGTCTCATGGATTAAGACAAGTGTTCATTGACATGTGCTTAATCTTTGGATTGATCAGTGGGCCCAAAACTGATAAGAATTAAGATATATTATTTTAATTAGGATACATATTTTAATCTACTTAAAATTTATTATAAAAAGTTTGAAAATATATGATCTATAATATGTAGCTTTCAATGTTAATCTAATTAATATTAGGAAACTCAGGGTCTCACTATATACAATTGTGATATATTTGTTTTCTTTTATATACAAATTGTTATTTTTTTATTATTATAAGGGGAACCAAATTAATAAAAAGAAAATTGCTAAAGTGACCTTGTACGACATTGTGTTCAACACTGAATTGACATGGAGGTGTGCTCCATACCATAAATGCTTTTCCTAGAGATAGGAGTGACAAGCATCTATGGTTTGAGCACATCTAGAGATGGGAGGAAAAGCATCTATGCTTTTCCTCGGGATTCCTACAGCTTGAGATTCCTAAATATCTCCTTAAGAGTTTCAATGGATAGTAGTTTGAATTTCATCCAATTCAAGACAAACTACAACAATTCCATGGTGAAGAATCCACCCTATTTATTAGAAGCATTCTTTACAAAACCATGAATTGAGGTGTCTCAAATGTGCCTTTGCATTGTAAGGCTGTTTTGGTAATTTATACGTGTTGATACGAAAGTACTTAAGATCATATTTCTTTGGGGTCATAATATTCCACCACGGTATCCTTATCATGCTAATAGATAGCTCACTTTGTCTTTCCCCAAGTTTTTATCCTTTCATTGACGCCCTCCGCGATCAATCCATAGTATTCTTTACTTTGGTACCTCTCTTTTTACGCCTATATTTCCCATGTTGCCCCTTTCAAGGTTTGAACCTGAGATATTGAACTAACTTTGGTATCAAATGATATAAACTCAGCCAATACATCAAAAGCACCTAGGTCTTAGTAATGCGAAAACGTTGATTCCAACATTTTTGGAATAGGATTGCAACACTGCATTCTTTGCAATCGATGTCTATGCTGGTCCTTTCCAAGACTTTGTGACATATATTACACTATTTTTCTTCATTGGGCAAACGTGATTAGTTGGCATTAATTAGTAGGTGAAGGCAAGTTTTGAACCTAAATTGTTGTATCAACACTCTTAGACTTTAGCCAACTTAGAAAGTTGTCACCTTCAATCCAAATCACAGTACATGCCATTGTCTACAAGTTATGAGATCTTTGTTTCTTAGAGAATGGGTCCTTAAAAAGAACATAAAAACAATCCTTCTTGAATCAAGGAGTATAGGGTTTAGGAAAGATTTCTTTTCTAACTATATTTCTTTTCAAGATAGTTACCGAATTCTAATTTTTTTTTTTAAAACTTTATAGATTACACAACATGGACACTCCAAATGGGAATCCTTGCACATTGATAGTAAGATGTGTGTCATCCTAAGCATGTCTCTTGCATTGTTAAATGTGTGCATTTTGAAGTGTCACATGTTCGATTTGGATTGAACGTATTACATTTTATTGACTCAAAATAATCATCTCCTGAGTGTGTATGCTCTAATAATATTGAAACTGTGAAGATTTTAGTCTTATTAAGTTCTTTAGGGTTTAGTCTATCTTTCAAACTTTCCACCAAATGCTCCAACCTAAATTCGCCTTGACCTCAACATCAAAGTCTTATCATCAATGATCCCTAGTTTGAAAAATGAACTTGAAACTCATCTAAATATCTTCCTGAATGGTGTTTAATAATAGTAGTTAGCGCTCGATGATGGGGCTCCACACAAGGTTAACCCTTATTTTAATATGTGGAGATGGAGTGATAGCCGACCTCAAACATTAGAAGAGGAAAATAAAATGGAAAAACCATTCGATGAAGGGTATACTAATACTTAGCTATCATTTTGACATCAATGCGAATAGAACAAATACGACAACCAATGGTCATCCTACAAGACAAACATGCTTTTATACCAATTGATGCAGATTGAGCGGGATGTCAATTTGTTCCCATTAAGGATGAGAGTAGAACTTCAACCAACAAAAATATTATTTTTTCCATTTTTTTATATAAAAAAATTTAAAACTATTTCTTTATATCCATCATTAACTTCTTCTTTTTTTTTGACATCATGGGTATCCTACCCCTTTGGGTGGGACTAATCCCACGGTTACACGCACCACCCCCTCGAGAAGTCCTACGTGCAATCAATTGAATCGAGGGTCAACTTAGGTTAATGTATGTGGGCTCATATGAAGATGGTTTTGACATTTTTGCTCTTTTCAAGTCAAAGAAGGGATCATTGTCCCCATACAACTTCTAGAAATAATGTTGACTTCTAGAACCTGCTCACCAAAGATGAGTTTTAAAAGGAAAAAAACAGAGGAGCCACTAAGGGTCTGAATGATTGGCATGCAAAATGATCGGAAAAGTGATTTTTGTTGGAAAAACAATAACTTTAGGCGAGTTTTGTAGATTTTTAATGTAATTTTTATAGAGTTACTATTGGCACCCCAACTTTTACTTATTACATCCCAAGTAAAAATAAAGAAAATAGGGTTAGTTACCATTTCATGCGCTCAATATGATAAAATTCCGGTTCCAGTACACAATTCATTTTAATTCTCAAAACATATTTTTTCAAAGAATTCATTGATAAAATACTAGTAAACTCGTCATTACCTGCGATCACACTGATAATTTATCAGTGAATTCGTTGATTATAAAAGTAATGACTTCACCGAATAAACATGTTTTGGGAATTAAAATGAACAGTGTTTCATAACCGCAATTTTGTCATAAGTTGCACACGTCATGGAAATATCTTCAAAAAAAAAAAAAGAAGAAAATCGTTGATAATAAGTAAAAGTTGAAGTGCCACTCATTTAATTTTATTTATTATTATTATTATTTTTTTTTTTACTTTTTTTGTTTTTGTTTTGGGAGAGGGGTAGATTCTATTTTTTAGTTTAGGATTTTATATGAGCATAATCATAATTGTAAACAACTATTGGAATTGCTTGAACGAGTGTTGGGACTATTTTGTAATCAGGGGCGAAGCTACTAAAGAGCTTGTGTGGGAAATTGCCCCCACAAAACTTTGAGACACCTCTATATTTTCAACTAATTATATGTCCCCACTCCCTCACCTATCTCCCCATTTGCCCCCCCGCCCCCCTCTCCTTAGTTTCCCCCCTTAGTTTTTGTTGATGACATTACCTCTTGACCGGACCTTGTCGTATACTAATTGGAAATGATCTAAATATATTTTTCTTCAAGTAGGTAGGTACTTAATTAGATAGGATTGGAGGAAGTTAGATAGGTATTTGACTTAGATAGGAAACTGTTTTAGGAGTTGGCAATGAATTGGGTACTTATCCTTTCCATGGATGTGAAGTGTTTGTATTTAAATAGATGTATTTCTATTAATGAAATTATCAGATTATTCACTTATCTAAATTTTTTCCTGAAATTAGGCGGATAAGATTCCCCTCGAAGTGATTCAATTGTTTTAATATCTTGTTTATTAAGTCAAAATAGGCAAGAGAAGGAGTGCTTGTATCATTACGATAGAATAAAGCTTAAGTTCTAAGAATTATTCAAAAGTCCTTTAGCTATTAAATCTATTCCTTTTTATAGAGTTTCATTCTTGAAACCCTAATTAAGAAATTTCCTTTCGTTACCTTTCCTATTGTCCCAAGCCTATCTTGGGTCTTCTTGTAGTAGGGAAATTGTAGTCTATTAATATTGTCTATGATTATTTTACAAAAAGTAAGAATAACAACAACATGTGAAAAGCATCTATGATTTTGTACACACATCCACGTCAACAATGTGTGAAATGATATCAACATGTAGGTACTTAATTAGACCTTCTTGTATACTTATTGGAAATGATGTAAATATCTTTTTCTTCAAGTAGGTAGGTACTTAATTAGATAAGATTGGAGGAAGTTAGATAGGTATTTGACTTAGATAGGATACTGTTTTAGGAGTTGGTAATGAATTGGGTACTTATCCTTTCCATGGATGTGAAGTGTTTGTATTTAAATAGATGTATTTCTATTAATGAAATTATCAGATTATTAACTTATCTAAATTTTTTCTTGAAATTAGGCGGATGAGATTCCCCTCGAAGTGATTTAATTGTTTTAATATCTTGTTTATTAAGTCAAAATAGGCAAGAGAAGGAGTGCTTGTATCATTACGATAGAATAAAGCTTAAGTTCTAAGAATTATTCAAAAGTCCTTCAGCTATTAAATCTATTCCTTTTTATAGAGTTTCATTCTTGAAACCCTAATTAAGAAATTTTCCTTTCGTTACCTTTCCTATTGTCCCAAGCCTATCTTGGGTCTTCTTGTAGTAGGGAAATTGTAGTCTATTAATATTGTCTATGATTATTTTACAAAAAGTAAGAATAACAACAACAATATGTGAAAAGCATCTATGATTTTGTACACACATCCACGTCAACAATGTGTGAAACGATATCAACATGTCACCCCCCCCCCCCCCTTGAAATTGAAATTGACATTGTATCTTGATGAAAAGCATCTATGGTTCTGTGCACACATCCACGTCAACAATGTACGATATCAATTTCAATGTTACTTCAGCATTTTACATCCCCCCACCCACTCACACTTGAAATTGACATTGTTTCACACATTGGTGTGCACAGAACCATAAATGATTCTAACTTGTATCTTAATGAAACGCATTTATGGTTTTGTACACACATCCACGTCAACAATGTGTGAAACGATATCAATTCCCCCCCCCCCCCCCCCCCCCCCCCCAAATCACAATCACAATTTGAAAAGAAAAAACACACTTTTATTGAAAGTAAACTTTCACCAAACAAGGTAGTTCAATCAACCACATGGTGATTCGGGATCACGTAAGAATTTTTGTTGTCCTGTTGACAAAATGCAACCAAATCAAGTCGAGTTGATCACATCCTGCTTCAAGTAGTCAAGATTTATAACCCTGATGGGTGAAACCCAAGAATTCAAAATAATATGTTGTGAACCCTTCTTGCCTTGACCAATTACGTACCATGACAGGTGACCGATGAGACTTTGAGGGTCCATATTAGGTGAGCCAACAGTCGTGTTGCTTCTTCTAATCTTTATTAAAAAGACTAAGTCAAGGTGGTGTTAAAGTAGACAACGGGTCCACCTAAAAGTCATCCAGAATAAGACATTTGATATAGATGTCTTGAATAAAGTTAGTGATATTTTAGAAAGACTAATGATAAAATGACTCGCTAAAACATATGTGATCTGTACGTGACTAACATGGCAAGTGAACAGAACCGAAGATCTTTTTCTTTGTGTATCCCGAAGTAAAATATCTATAATTATATGCACTTGCCATGTCAACCGCGTACAAACCGAATACATTTTTTGGAGTCAGATTATCACGACTCCAATAGAAAAGTAATTTTACAATTTTATTTAAATTGGATCATCTCTTTATTTGTAACGAAGTGTAACCTTGGTGTTTTAGTTTTCTTGTACCTACTTGTAATTAACTCTTATTAGGTCATGGAAGAGCAAAATCTAGTAGGGAAACTCGGATTTTATGGTTAGAGGTCTGAGAAAGATAGAGGAAGAAATTCTTAATTGTAAATTCTATCTCAAAGTAAGTAAAATCATTTTCATCTAATCATTGGATGTATACGACATTGTCGAACCACGTAAATCCTAATGTATGATGTGAATGTTTATTGGGGTAAGTATTCATGAAGAGCAAGTAAAGGCTTTACAACCATTTTTATGGATTGGGTCCGAATTGGATTAGAGTCAATCTTAAACTAATTTGATAAGGATCGGGTTTGATTCATAACCAATCCGGTAAGAATATGGTTGTACCCTTGTCAAATCGATTTATTATTGGATCTCAATAGGATCCATGACCCAATCCGATAATATTAAGATAGGGTCCGAATCATATCATCTCCAATTTTATATACAAAATATAAATAAACTTCATATTTTTAATAAAATATAAATACATACAATTTATATAATGTCTCATATTTTATTAGATCGAGAATTAATCCGGTTGGTTTAAAATCCGATCCTTATCAAAGTCCAAAACTTCAATCTAGATTGGATTTTGGGTTTAATGCCTTCCATTATACTCTCTAATACCAATTGATGCAAATCAAGATGAATTCTCTATGAGTTGTGATTTTCTGACACGCCCTCTAACATATGCTCTTTGACATGGCATGAGTTACGACCATAGATTTTTTTCTCGGGATACACAATTATACATCACCATAAATATGGTAAATTTTGTTTCCCGAGAAAATCTATGATTCTAACACATGCCACATCAGGAAGCGTTTGTCAGAGGGGACGTGAGAAAATCATTATTCTTACCTAAAATACCCTTAACTTAAGTTTTTTTTTTTTTTTCCACCCTTGACTTTTCTTACCATCACATGACAATAGTGGATGTGGGCCCATAGAAGACCATTATTCCATACACCTTCTAGAAGTAAATTGTTGACAAGGGAGTGTAGGTTATCCAGTAGTCCTTTTGGAATCTTCTCATGCATCAAAGTTACTTTTTAAAAGACTAAAAATAAATGAGCCCCTCAAAGATGTTGTAACTATATATTAAAAAATAAAAAATAAAAAGTTTTGAAATTTAAAACTCAGTAAAATTATTCAAATGTGCTTAGAAAGGAAATTCGATAAAGACCAATTTAACAATGAAGTCCACAAAATAACTCAAATGTCTAAAGCTCGTTAGACCTTAATAAAAGAAATATAGGTCTATTTATTAGTAATTGTTGTGTTGAAAGCTCCACCACACTTTTTAATGGGTATTTGATGGGTTGTTTGATAATAACAATATCACTCCATTAAAAGTGGACCCCAGGATCACATGTCAATTGTTGTCAAAGATTTATGATTCGTAGAAAATGAAAATTTTAAGGATATAATATAAAAATTTATAATCAAACAAAATATTTAATATAGGTATTATTATTACGATCTTGGCGATATTTTTCATGTTTTTTGATAGATCGACATATATTTAATGTAAAACTTAATTGTAAGATCAATTAAGTTTGGATGAGCTAATTTCATAATTCAATTACAAAACTTAGGTTGCAAGGCCAATTTTTCTACATTTGAAACTACTTTTGGGGTTAAAACTCCCATTGGGAATGCACTCGATTCTCAAATTCCTACTTTAGATTTTTACATGACTTCTGCGGGAATTCAAATGGAACCAACTTCTTCTTCTTCTTGAATGGTTAAAACCAAAGTTCTATATATTTGTACGAAAAATGTCCATAATTCATAAGATACCAAGAAATGTGTCTTGGACATTAATGATGATTAATAAGTCTGCATAAACTGCTTCACCAAATGACCTACAGCTTTCAATGCCGAAGAAAATGATTTTTCTCAATATTTTCACAAATTCTTTTTTGATTTTTTGTATGAAACAAAAGATGTCGCAATCGTGATTTCGACTTCTATTGAAAGTAAACTTGTGCCGAATGGGATATTTAAATCATGCACATGGTGTGTGGGGATCACATAATAATCTATTTCAATCCTCTTGATTGGGTCTACCCAAATCTTGATTCAAGTAGTTAGGATATAGGATTAATATTAATAATTAGAACCATGAGAATATGACACTCGTCTATGACAAAAGCCCCCATCACAGAGCCGTAGATTAAATGCATTGGGATACACAAGAAAAAGATTTATAATTTTATGTATCCCAAGGCAAATAATCCACGGTTGTGTGATAGGATCATTTGTGAGAAGGGGGTGTCATATTGTCACACCTCTAATAATTATATTGAGTGAAACCTACTAAGCCAAAATAATATAATGTGACCCCTTAGACACGTTTGGGTCTATAGTAGCTTAGCTAATAGTCATGTTTCTTCATCCTCACTAATTAAAAAAATCAAGTCAAGTTGGGTTAGAGTTGCACCTAAAACTCATACTCATCCATAAATAAGGGAAAGGACATTTGTGTCTTGATGTCAAATGTGTAAGATTTTGTAAGATTCTTTCTAGGCGTTAGTACAGATTTTTCTAGGTATCCATTACATTGGGAATCTCAAAGAGTCACTCCCATCTCATGATTCTTATTCATCTGATGGTGGCAATGAAATTGAAATGGATTTTTCTAACCTCAAAAGTTTAATCTACAATATAACAAAAACAATAAAAAAAATAAATAAATAACACCTCAGTTCTCAAGGGTTCATGGCGTAGATCAGATCTTAAAATGAAATCAATTTTTTTTTCGATTTTTAAAATGAACCCTCATATATAAATGATGTGACCTTGTTGTCTCTCAACATGGTGCTCTCTCAGCCATGAAAAAATGCTATAGGGTGCACTACATAGGATCTACTCCCACGATAACTTGCGCTTCATCATTTATGTTTTGTTCCATTGGATTGTGACTACTCTCTCTCCACGAATAGGGTTTAAAATGGGTTGGATTCGGGCCAAATTTGATAATATCCATATCAAGAAAATTTATCTGGATCTAGAACTAGATCCAACTCAGATCTTATTAGCTAAAAATCATATCTAAACTATTTTTTCTTTTATTGAATCTGTATCTAGATTCGACCCAATTAAATTAATTGATTTGGGTCAGATAATTTCAAATCATTCAAAACTCCTCCCTCTACACGTGCCAGGTTATTTCAAGAAAAGTCTTTGAAAGTGATAAAAAAAAAAAAGACTTGAAAGTCAAGACCTTTCCTTTTAAAGAGGGAGGCCTTTGTCACTATGTCTAATACTTATTTGTTGAAGATTGATATCTTAAAATTTTGAAAAATATAAAATATAATTTTCAAAGTTATATATCATTCAGATCTAGACGGATATAGAGATGGATCCATATTCAACCCGGATCCAACTCGCGTAAAGGAACATCAACCCATATCCAACACATTTTTTTGGATATACTCGAAGAAACAAGACTTGCTAAGTTCAAATTCGGATTACTCAGATTTCAAATAAAATCATACCCATTTTATGCCCTATCCGTAAAAATGGCATTGACAAACCTGGTAAGGGCAATGGTCACAATTAAGAAAGGTCACATCCCAATTAAATACTTATTATAAAGACAAAATCTAATTTGAGTGGTTTATAACTAATGGTGTGGACATCAAGATAATAAATTGGACCTATCATTCAACTATGGCGTGTAAGAACTGTTAACACCTTGAAAAATAGGAAACCAATCGATGGATTAATTATCGGAAAGGAGAGGTGAACAAATAGATATGGGATGGTTGGCAAGAGTTATGATAATTTGACTATCCCATGTGGCACACTCAATCTACTCTCCTGACATAACAAGTTCGAGAACATTAGATTTGTACACCTCAGGATACACAATTCTCTCAGGGCAAACTTTTTAGTGCAAAAGTGTGGTTTTGTACCCGGAGATGTATAGATCTACAGTTCCCAAACTTGTCATGTCAAGAGAATCGATTGAGTGTGCCACATGGGTAGTCAGATTGTGACGATTCCATTGGTAATGGTAATAAGAGCTAGTAATTAGAGTTTAGTGTGTACTAAGTCCCAAGTTGATTATCTAATTATGATTTTTTTGCAAAATAAATCTTAAAAATACAATAATAATTAATTTTATAATGAATGATCGCCAATCAAGACTAATCAACTTAAATAATAAACAAAACCACTTCAATTAAACAATAAAACTATGCATATCAGTATTAAAAAAGAGTAACGTAAGATCTCGAATAATTTCTATATATATATATATATATATATATATATATATATATATATATATATATATATATATATATATATATATTCTCTCATCTATAATATTCAAGTATAATACATTAATCATAGGCTTACAAGGTTATACCCATCATGTTTACCAACTAAAATCATATAAATCAAAACAAGATAAGGCAGCAAATAACACAACAGAATAGAAATATTGAAATTCTGTTAAGAGACTTTACTGCTTGCATCTCCTGCCTTCTAACCCTGCGACTACTACTACTACTCATCCTCCCAATATGATTATAAGAATTTGGATACCAATAAAAACCATCCTCCGATTCTGAATTCCCGAACACCCTTCCATAAATCATTTGTCCGAACATCCCCACCGTCGAATGTAATCCACTTGGTGTCGTTGGCATTGATGAAGTTTCATCAAGATTATAATCTTGAGAACGATGACGATGTCTTGATGTAGTTATAAGTGAGTGAAGTACTCCACATGTCGAAGGTCTACGTGGCACGTTGAGAGTGGGGTAGGACTTATTTTCTTTGAATTGGGTGTGTGGGGTAGAGTGACCCCTGCCATATAGTGGGATTAGTGTAGTTTGAGAAATACAAGTCTTGCATACTGGGCATTGTTGTTGTTGTTGTTGTATTGAAGTGGAATCATTATTTTGGAAATGAAGCCACTTATAGATGCAAGGCCAACAATAGAGGTGGCCACATAGAGTGACTATTGGGTCTACAGCATTATCAAGACAGATATTACAATCAAAACAACCATTAGAGTTATTTAAAGCAGTTGCAGCTGATGCCAGTACAGATTTCCATTCCTGTGGTGGCAATCCATCTCCTTCATTTTCCTCATCAAAGTAGTGGTCCTCCTCCTCCATAGCCAAGTTGACACTGCAAAGTAGAAAAGTCAAACATTAAGGTTACAGTAACTGAGAGAAGGACACGTGTTTTTTTCATTAACACATGTTATCCTTTTTAAGTTTATTTAACAACTATTAGTGGGAAATGTGGGACTATTGATTAAGATTATCAAATTAGGTGCTTAGTAAAGTTGTTCCATATTCGCAGCTTGTGTTGGACTACTTTTTGTCCTTCGTTACGTAAAATGTGAAAAAGTAGAAAGGATCTCTTATCACTTAAATTCTAAGCAACCAAAAGACAATTTTGAAATAATCCTAGGTGGGGATTGGGACTGTTTGGTTGTCGCCCAACTTTGATTCCAAGTTACTGGTTGTGGGGTTAAGTGTAATTCAATCGGTCGATACACACGTGAACACGTACAAATATAGTCACGTCAAGCCAAATCGATGACAAATGTTATAAAATTAGTCAAGCAAAGGATTTTAAAAGACTAAAAGGAAGACCCAAATACATGTAGGTTGGGATAAAGTAAAATTAAAGTCGTGATTCAAGAAAGAGTGGAATTGAAAATGGGATTCATCTAGCCAATCTCAACAACTTTATTTTTTTTTTCTTCTAATATCAATACGAAAATATAAATGATTTTCTTTAATAATCAATTCTTCACGAAAAATGTTAAACTGACTTCCTGCGACACTACATTCAACATTGAAGTTGAACATTGACATGGAAGTGTGCTCATAACCATTGAAAAGCATCTATGATTTTTAAGCATATCTCTACGTCAGCATAGTGTCAAATGCAATGTCCTGCACAATCAATCTCAATGATGTGGAGGTGTGCTCATAACCATAAAAAAACATCTATAGTTTTGAGCACACCTCTACGTCAATGCAGTGTCAAAACTTGTGCAATCACTCTAGTATTATTTATTTTTAATAGAATAAATTTAGTATTAATTTTTAGAAACATTAAATTAGATTAAATAATTTAAAATAAAATAAAAAAAAATTAATCTCTAGAAAAATATGTTAGAAAAACTACATCCTCTAACTTGAAATACAAAATAGTTGGACAGAATGATCAAGAAAGAAGTAGATGACAAAAAAATCACCCACAACACAAGATTATATATGTTATCCATTAAAAGAAAGAAGACAAGTTGGATATTATGGTAGTTCAGTCTTGGACCAGTTGGTAGATAAGGTGGACAAACAGGTACGTAACAGGGGGATCTCCAGCGTTGCAGCAGCTGAGCTGTATTGATCAGCCCATGCCACCACCACATCTCTTCTTATTCACAAAACTCTTTAATTTTTTTCATATTAAAATTTATGGAACAAGGGACAGTCAATTTAATCAACTATTAACGAAAAAAAAATTTGAACATGATGGGTACAACCTTGTAAGCCTATCTTGTCTTCTTTTTAAAAAAAATCTAAAGAACAAATATGGTACTTTAAATAGGTTGAATGTAATGGTTCTCAGGAAGAAATCCAAAAACATCATTTCTATGATCTTAAAAAACTTTCCCATACTTATCCAGATTAATAACTCCAACCAATAATTGTGGAATCCAAACCAAGTTGTACATTATATGTCACATATTGATCTCCTTATCCAACCGGCCAAACAGTTTATGTACTTTTAGATTTGTCAATTATAATTATATTAAATACAAGATCCAAACAAATTATTTTTTAAATTAAAAAAAAAAAAAAGTCTTGATTTTCATATTCACTCGGTTTATACTCGGCTGATGTGGCAAGAGCACAGAACCATAGACATCTTTCTTCGGGATACACAAGGAAAAGATCAACGGTTCTATGCCCTTATCATGTCATCTGAGTAAAGTGAAAATTTTCGAGTAAGAAAAGCTTTAGCCATACAAATATATATAGGCATGTCAATGGATATTCAAAAATTTGAATTTGAATTCGATTCAAAAAATCAGATATTATTCGAATTTTTCAGATATCAAATTCCAATTCGGATGTTCTTTTAACATTCGAATGAGTTTTGGAGATGAATTCGGATGTTACGAAATCCTATTCGATAATATCAACTCCGATTTAAATATATGTGTTACGTATTCGTGTAACACAACAAAACTTATTTTACATATATTCTTGTGTATTCATGTTCCACAATTAAATTTAACTTTCAAATGTTTATCTTCCCTATCAACAAAAACACAAGAACGAACCACAGGTGGGTTTCGACTAGTGCAAACTCCATAGCCACCCTCTTCTCTGGCCGGTGAGTATCAAGGTAGGTACTTCCTCTCTCTCTCTCTCTCTAAGTAAAACTAAAACCCTATTTTTTCTATTGTGCGAGCTCCATAACTACCATCTTCTTCGGTTGATGAGCATCCAACTCTCTCTCTCTCTCTCTCTCTCTCTCTCTCTCTCACACACACACACACACACACAGAGTAAAATCCTATTTTTTTCTCCTTCAAAATCCATCAGCTTCAACCTTAAATCAAAATAAACTTGATTTATTTTTTGAAAATCTATTTCTTCAATATTGATGTAAAAAATACTTGATACTTTGTTCGAATTTTTCATCATTTTTTTTCAAAAATTAAAGTTTATTTGATTTTAAGAGTATTTTTTTTCAAAAATCAAAATTTATTTGATTTTAAGACTGAAATAGATTGAAGATTTTGAAAAAAAAATAGAAAAATCGATTTGATTTTTATAGATTGAAGCTGATGGTATAGATCGAATCTAATTTTTATAGGTTTTTTATCGAATCGGATGTCCCACATATATATATATATATATGAATGGTCAAGATTCTCTTTAGATAAGTAGATAAAATCTACCAACAGATAGGTTTTTTGTGTTGTTATCTATCAATCCAAGTGTCAAGCCATCTAGACGACTTCAACTACCAGAAGACATAATAGTTTCTTGTGGATTGTGTACTAGACAACATATAAGGAAGTCATTATTGGTCTATTTATAAAAATATGTAATTTAGCTTTCTTTATATAGGTACGTTTTGGAGGCCTAACAATCTTTGGAATTAGTGGGGGGGTGCATAATGTCAAGATTCTTTGGACTTGTGTGACCAAAATACCCACCTATGAATGTAACATTATAAACGTCTATTTATTTATTTATTTCTCTCCCAATCAGACCAACATTATGGAGATAACAATGAAATTCATTTATTTAATAAGAAATAAACAGCAAATAAAGATATTTTTCTCATGTTTTGGCATTTAGCAAATTATAAGGATGCATGAAAAAAAAAAAAAAAAAACAATATCTGAGTTGAAACGAAGTCTGTAAGTACTTTACACTTTACAGCATACCCTCACCCAAATTACCCACAAACATGTTAATATTGTTACGAAATTCTCTTAATTTTTTCAAAATTTTGTAAAATTCTTCAGATTAGATATTATGCGAATAAATCGACTAATCAATGAATTAATAAATAATTTATTGATCAATTTTGAAATATGATAATAATATATAATAAAAATAGATTAGTTATAAATTGACGATATTTTCTGATGTGGCATGTGAACAGAACCATATATCTTTTTTCTCATGTATCCCGAAGAACAAGATTTATGATTCTATGCACTATCACGTCGAAGAACATACAAAAGTGTTAGTTTATTTTGACTCTAAAACAAATTATCTTAGTTCTCAAAATTTTATTTCTTCAACGTTTAAATCTCAAAAAAAGATTTTTAGAGAGGTTAAATTTTGTAAGAAACAAATCCGAGTTTTGTCACAAAAACACAAGTAATTTAAATTCAACAACTCTTTCACATAACCAGTATGATAAAAATCCATCCTTCTAACTACGATTTTCAGCTTAAATCAATTTAAAAAAAAAATCGTAAAAGAAGGAACCTAGCTAATCCAATTGAATATAAATTATGAAAAAAGAACAAATAAGAATATTCAAGATCAATCCTTTTCAAAGTTTACAATAGAATTGAAAAAGAATTTAAATTATTTTACCATTAATTGAAGGCGCCTGATAAATCAATAGCTCAGTCCATCCTTCTAACTACGATTTTCAACTTAAATCAATTAAAAAAAAAAAATCGTAAAAGAAGGAATCTAGCTAATCCAATTGAACATAAATTATGAAAAAAGAACAAATAAGAATATTCAAGATCAATCCTTTTCAAAGTCTACAATAGAATTCAAGAAGAATTTAAATTATTTTACCGTTAATTGAAGGCGCCTGACAGATCGATAGCTCAAAGATTTATCAAAGCTTTTGAATCAAAGGATTCATGGCAAACTCTATTGCATAGTTGAGAGAGAGAGATCTATAAACCATAAAATTAATAATAATTAATTTTAAAAAATGGGGAGCTTCCTGGAAGAGAGAATGGATGAGGGCCGAACCCCTCTTTGGATCGCTTTTATAGAGAAAATGGGATAAAGTTTTACGATTAGTGCACCGTATGATACTCCTTAGTGACGTGGCAAAGAGTATGAATTAATTTGCTGATGACTTCATCACACAGAACTTAAATGTACACGAAGTTGGAGATAATGACCCGACCCGACCCTAAGGGGGCGGAGGGGGCAGTGGAACTCACAAGAATTTCTGAAATTTGAAGGAGCTATTAATTAAAAAATTTAAGATTTTGAAAGACTTTTAAACCCCCCACCCCCCAACAAAATTTTGAACATTGAAGGAGTTATTCAGAAATTAAATTTTTTTAAGATCTTTAAAGGACTTTGCCCCCGAAATATTTTATAAACTTTGAAGGACTTAGTTTTAAATTAAAAATATTTAAGATCATTAAAGAATTTACCCTCTCATAAAATATTTTTAAATTTTAAAGGATTTAATTATAATTTAAATTTTTATATCAACAATGTCCCACATAAGAAATTTGCCCCCACAGAGAAAAAATCCTGACTCCACGATGAAATGATCTGTTTCATGATCGGATGAACTATTATGAGTTCACATAGGTATTTATTTGTAATCTAATCTATCGATAAGTTAGAAGAAAAAAAAAAAGTAAAATTCTTCAAATAGAAATTTGAAGAATTAATCATAAAATATGATAATATTTTTACACTTCTCCCTTAAAAAGTTATTTTCTTCGACAATCAAATCTAAAAAACAAAACTAATTTTTTAATGAAGTTGAATATGATAAGTCTTGTTTAGAAACTTAAAAGCATCATTTATTTATTCTGTCAAAATTTTCCCATTTTTACAAGACTTTACAAATTTATTTAAATTAACTTAGTTGAAGCGGGGAAGCCCCACTTAATAATTACTAAATCCGGATTTCCTTAATAGAATGATGATTTTACATTGATTGAGTGTTTTCTTTTAGGTTTTAGATAACTCAAATGGTTTCACGTAATGAAAAACAACTTTAAGATCGGGGGTTCAAGTCCAGCTCACTCATAAAAAAAAAATCAACCCATATTTCTCTTTGGAAAAATCAAATCCTATATAAGTAATCTTGCTTATGTAGGTGTTAGCTAGTTTAGTTGATAAAGTTTTTGGGTGATGATACCAGATACCTAGGTTCAAATCCTGCCAGCATTAAGTTACCGAACTCATTAAAAACATGTTTATCGATAAATAAATAAATAAATAATAATCTTACTTCTGATGCTTCCAACATCCGTATAGATTAAGACAAATCCTCTATTTAAGAATGAATCATGGTCTCATGGATTAAGACAAAGTCTTCATTGACATGTGCTTAAGTTTTGGTTTGAACAGTGGGCCCACAACTAATGAGAATTAAGACATATTATTTTGATTAGGATATATATTTTAATCTATTTAAAATTTATTATAAAAAGTTTGAAAATAAATTATCTATAATATGTAGCTTTCAATGTTAATCTAAATAATATTAGGAAACTCAAGGTAATGTAGTCACTAAATACAATTGTGATATATTTGTTTTCTTCTATATACAAGTTGTTTTTTATTTTTTATTTATTATTATTATTATTATTATAAGGAGAACCAAATTAATAAAAAGAAAATGGCTAAAGTGACTTCCTACGACATTGTGTTCAACACAGAACTGACATGGAGCATGGTTTTTAAACTCGGTATTTGGTCTCGTCTCGTCCACCTCTGATATCGAGTTGACTCGGATGATACGTCTCGTCTCGTCTCGTCGAGTCGTCTCGTTCAACATTGAAACAATGATTTTTAACCATTTAAAAAATCTGAAAAATTCAGGAAAAAATCAAAATTGATTCCTATTAAAAAATGAACCCCTAAAAAAAATATAAAATTAAAAAAAAATTCATACTATACCTATCAATCAAATTTAAGGTAATTAAATAAAACACATGTTTTCTAAAGATTAGTATAAATTTCTAATGAAAATTTCATCAAAAAGCTTCTAAAGAAAAAATAAAACAAATTATCAAAAATACATTTAAGTATTTATTACAAGGAAGTAATAATAATACTCAATAGTTATTGCTTGTAAAAATAAAACATAAATTTTCATTTGTAACTTTTTTTTCGCAAAACTCGGTTAACTCGGACGAGATTTTTAAAATCTCGTCCGATACAACTCGTTTGTCTCGAGAGTTAATGTAAAATTTGTAATGTCTCGGATATCTCGTTCGTCTCAGACGAGTTTTACGAAAATATCGTCCGAGACGACTCGCATAACTCACGATACGCGGTCGTCTCATGACTCATTGTGAGTTGGTCTCGTTAGGCTGCGATACCGAGTTAACTCGGGCGATACGTCTCGGTCTCGGACGAGTTTAAAAACCATGATGGAGGTGTGCTTCGTACCATAGATGTTTTTCCTAGAGATAGGAGTGACAAGCATCTATGATTTGAGCACACCTCCACGGTAGTTTAATGTCGAAAGTAGTGTCCTAGGTAGTCACTCTAGCATTATCCTAAGAAAAATATTTTTAATTCAAGTGTGAGAGGCCCACATTTATTAGGTGAGATGTCTTATCTTAAACATCTTTCCTTACAAGCAGTTCGTTTTCATTTATGAGCTGGTGTGGTGATGATTTTCTTGTCTTTGTCGAGTTTGCCCTACCAAATGGTTTCCATTCGAAGACTACTTTCTTGTAGTAATCCTACTTGGTGTTTCCTTATTTGAGGGAAAAAAAAAAAGTCTCTAAATATTGAGTCCAACTTTGAAGATACCCTCCTCGTTATAAGTCACGTGGCATTTTAAATTTATTTCACGCTCCTATATTTTTGCAAAAATTGAAAATATCTCTTTGAAAATGCCACGTGTAATTCATTAGAGAGGATTTCTACAAAATTTTGAAACGGGTTGTCCGCTTCATTAAAATAAAATTCTGTGATTTTCAAACTTCCCCTTAGACAAACTCTCCTGGCGTGGCAGAAACATAGAAACCTATTTTTTTTTCTCAAGATACACAATTTTACATCTCCATAAACATTTGCAATTGTGTATCTCGAGAAAATTTATGATTTCCATGAGCCATGTCAGGAGAGTTTGGGAGGGGAGTTTGCCCGATTGGAAAAAAAAAAAAGAAGTAAGACACTTGTCGTGTGTGTCCAAAGCTAAAGCTAACGTCTAACATGTGTCCAACCAACGAATGAGATAGTGACATCGACGGAGAAACACATCTTATCTTGAGAATCGATTTTCTAAATAAAAATTAGAAGGAAAAAAAAAATGATTTCTTAGGTAAGCCGGATTCCAAGTTTCCAATTAATCAAGGAATAGTGGAAACCTAAAAAAAAATTATTTTCCTTAAAAAGGGAAGAAGAACAAACTGATTGCAAAAGCACATAAACCGTGTCTATCTTCCTAGATGCCACCATCTCATTTGTTTTATTTGAAGGTGAGATCACTATCTGTACAAGGGAAAGTACCAAAACAGCCAGAGGCCAAACCCAAATTAGGGTTACAATGGATCGGATTGGATCCAAAATGAACTCCATTTCGATCCGATAATTTTGGGTCTAGATTGATTATTCAAATTTTGATTGATATCATATCGACTCGATTCTAGATCAACAACATCTCAATCCGATAGAGACATAATTTGATAAGATGTGAAAAAGTATATAATTGTACTATATATTTTGTTTAAATATATGAACTTTATTTAAAAATTGTACATCAATGTTGTATGGCCACATTTGCATTTGTACAATTTACCTCCATGTGAACCTTAAATATATATATATTTGTAATGTTAATTAAACACTCACAAAACTATAATTATTTGCAATGTCCATTTAATATATAGAGTCATGATAATCTAACCAAAAAAACCTTACTCACTCTGTACTCAATCGACATGCGGGCAAGTGCATAGAATTATAGATCTTTTTCTGTGGGATACAAAAGGAAAAAGTCTACGGTTCTGTGCACTTGCCACATCAATTGAGTACAGACCGCGTATGTTTTTTCAAGTAATTTTATCATTAGTCTAAAATATATATACTTTTTTGACGCTCAAAGAGTGCTTTTTGTACTTTTGATATTCAAAAGCACTTTTTAGATCTAAACTATGATTCTGTAAAAATTTAAGAAGCACTTCTCGTAGAGGAATCCAAAAATGTCTAGAAGCTAAAACATCTTGGATTTGTGGCTTGTTTCCTCTCATTATGAAATGAAAAATGCTAAGGTGGTGACTTGAATAATGCTTGAAGTGTCAATCGAATGTGCAGAAAACCATAGATGCATTTTCTTGAGATTCAAGTGATACACTCAAGGGCACTTGATGGTTTTCTACTCACACTTGATCGAGTGCCAGTTCAAGTATTATTTCAAGCCACTATGTAGGAAGGCTTGGAATGAAATATCGACAAAACTTATATCTCTTGGGAATTTTAATTAAGAGTCGTTCGAAACTGACTTCCATTGACATTGTGCTCAACACTACATTGGCGTGGCAATGTGCAAAGAACCATATATTTTTTCCTTGAGATATAGGCAAAAAATAATTGGTTCTCTGCACACTATTGATGGTGTCGAAGGAATATTAAATCAATGATCAAAACTTTTAATATAATTACCAATATATTTTAGGGTAAATTACACTTCCACTCCTTACAATTTTGCATAATTCCATTTTGACCTCATAATGTTTTGATAATTGCACTTGCCTCCCTTATAGTTGTCTAAGGGGCTCGCTTACCCTCTTTTCGTCAAATTTCCATTAACTCAACTGTTAGGTTCCTTTTATAAAGACCATTTCACCCTTTTTAAAATGTTATTCTCTTCTATAAATAAAACTATGCCTATGAAAAAATGGATTCAATGAATGCTAAGACAAGTATTTTAATTTATTTTTTAATATAAAAATAATAATAATAATAAGAGTGTAAAATTATCTCTAGAATATTATTACTAGAAAACTAATCGCTATGAAATCTATACTTTTCCACTTATTTCAACCACTTTGTTCAAGGTTCTTAAGAAAATCTAATTAATGGTGCAAATTGTAATCGCAACGAATGTCATGGTGTTGTAAATTGTTGACACATGTCTTCGATCACAATAATCTATATGTGTAAATGGGTATCAATTTATCCAAAGACCAAAACCAATCCGTAATTGAAATAAAAAATCCAAGTTCTTGATCTCTTTTTATTGGAATAGATTATAATCAGATCTCTTCCAACAAATTGGGAACCAAAACCAATAAAAATCAATAGGAACCGATATCCAAAAGTTGTTTAAGGAGAATTTTTTTTTATGGTTCCAAATCAAAATCAGAACACAAAGGAACCAAAATTGATAAATAGGAATCGAACCTGAACCGACTCAATTGCACACTTCCTTGCACACATGGTGTGAGACGGACCAACGTTATGTTGTGCAAACTTTAATGTAAGCTTCAATGCCTAAAACGTGACCCAACATTCCAAAAGCTTTTTGAAGTTGCATAGTTATCATTCTCCACTTTTTAGAACCCCAAGAAAAATATTATTTTGATGAGATTTTAAAATTTAGGAATATGTAACACCTTGTGATAATTGTTGAAAGATTATGATCGATTACCTTTAATTATTCTAAGCAACAAGAATCAATTACATAAATAAAATAACATTAAATGAGATCCCATGAATCAAGAAAATCTTCCTAGTTAACCCAAATCAAAGAAAAAGCCTGTCTCAAGCACCAAAACTTACAAATGTTTTTGATAGAAATGGACAAATCTAGTCTTTGAGGGGTAACAAATTTCGTATAGTAAAGTTCTTTTGAAGTTATTAGAACTCCTAAGGAGTTTTTGTAATAAAAAATGTAACAATTAGATCCATCAAGTAAATCTCTAAAGAAAAAAAAAAATTGCTTTAGTTTGAATAAAAATGAAAATTGATGGGCTGAAAAACAATATCATTTGCACTTCTTCTATAAACGAATATTGGAACGAATTGAGGAAGAAAACAACAAAGAATCACAAATATAATTTAGATTTTCGATCTTGCATGGTTGATAATTGTTAGTACCTAGCTAGCCTAACTTAGGCTGGGTTTAATAGATTGATTTTTTTTTTTTGGTCTAACCCATTCTTGCAGATCGAGATCAAGGCCCTAAACCTTTTTTTTTTTTGGGATCGAATCGAATTGAATTATCGGGCCAATGGGTTTGATGTATCTTGGGTTAGTGGGCTAATTGAATATGCTAAAAGGCTTAATCAGGAGAACATCAATTTTTTTGTTTAGATAAACAGCAAAATAATACCTACGTGACGTCCGTGCATACGTGTGCCTGACACACGACCATATCTCTAATTTCGATGTAAATTCTTATTGAGCGATGGGTCCTGACAAACGACCATTATACAAGTGTCGACATGAGGCTCGTAAAATAGAGGAGTTTGGAGCTGAACTTTCAGTATTTTCTAGAAGAGTAATTCTGGGGGTGACATAGGGATTACTTCTGACGTGGAGAAGCACTGTAGATGTTTTTTACTCGTATCTCAAGAAAACAATCTATAATTAGTGATCTCACCTTCAAATTGGTATGTGAGAGTATTTAGATATATAAAAAAACAAAAAATTTAAGAGCATTTTCGATACAAAATTCAATTCCCAAAGTAAATTTAAAACTAATTATTGTTTTGAAAGAGTGATTTAGTAAATATTTTAGAGATTCCTAAACATTCAAATTGATTATATGTAGCCTTAACATCAATCAACTCTTAGAGATAAATTAGAGATCATCTGTCATTATCGGCACACGGACATCCTCTTTAGGATTAGAGGGGGGCGGGGGGTGTCAGAGAGGAGGGATATTATTGAAAATGGATGCTAAAGGAATGATAATAAAATTAAAAGGGTATTCTTAAAAAAAAGGGTAGAAGAGAAAAACACAACAGTAAATTTGGAGGAGCATTGCTGGTATCAACCAACTTAGTTGATAAGTCTTTTGGTGATAATACTATGGATTCAAACCTTATCAACGTCAAATAACTGAACTCAATAAAAATAGACTTATCAATAAAATAAAAAAGTTTGGAGGGACACTCATGAAAAATAAAAAAAGTTGGGAGGGGTCAGAGAGGAGGGATATTATTGAAAATGGATACTAAATGAATGACAATAAAATTAAAAGGGTATTCTTAAAAAAAAGGGTAGAAGAGAAAAACACAACAGTAAATTTAGAGGAGCATTGCTGGTATCAACCAACTTAGTTGATAAGTCTTTTGGTGATAATATCATGGATTCAAATCTTGTCAACGTCAAATAACTGAACTCAATAAAAATAGACTTATCGATAAAATAAAAAAAGTTTGGAGGGATACTCATGAAAAATAAAAAAAGTTTGGAGGGGTCAGAGAGGAGGGATATTATTGAAAATGGATACTAAATGAATGACAATAAAATTAAAAGGGTATTCTTAAAAAAAAGGGTAGAAGAGAAAAACACAACAGTAAATTTGGAGGAGCATTGCTGGTATCAACCAACTTAGTTGATAAGTCTTTTGGTGATAAAACCATGGATTCATATCTTGTCAACGTCAAATTACTGAACTCAATAAAAATAGACTTATCGATAAAATAAAAAAAATTTGGAGGGACACTCATGAAAAATGAGTAGAAGAGAAAAAATAATAAAGTGAAAGAAAATTCTTATAAAATAATAAAAAATTAAATTAAATTAAATTAAAAATTATCCTTGAGATTTATACTGAATTTGAATCATAACTGCTCTTTATACGGAAATAAAGGGAGTGGATACACTATTGTGTTTTATTATATAGATTGAAAATGATTCCATTGTCTTCATATTCAACTTTAGACAAATAATCTTCTTTTCTCTATATAAAATTAACAGAATAACAAAATATTCTTATTATTCTTAGAGAGCTTCTATTGCCACGCCAACTTTTTCTAATGCTATCTCTCTATATTTTTCCTATCATGCTTGCTATTTCAATAAAATGCTATAATCATCTCTTTTTTTAATTCAACTAAACCGCTTAGTTTGTGAGTAATACAAGTTTTCTTTCTAAATGATCAGTTGTGTTTTCTTCGTGAGATAAATGTTTGAGTGAGTTGAGGAAACTCATAATAATCATTGGAGAAGGCCGACTTGGACTGCTTCAACGATACAAGGGGCTAACTTCGTCACACACTTTAATATTGCTACAACTATTTAACCTATTAATTCATCCTTAATTTTAATAAATACTTTATTTATATTTATTACAAAAATTCTTTTAAGTTTAAAAAAAATCCCATTAAGTGTAATCATTCTATGTCATGGTTTTAAAATTCGTCCGAGACCGAGACGTATCGCCCAAGTTAACTCGATATTGGAATTGAATGAGACCAACTCACAAAGTCACTTTTTAACCGAGATTTAGGACTCATATTCAATTTTTTGATTTGTCTCATGAGACGTCTCAAACATATTGGAAAACTCATTTGAGATGACTCGGTATCAGGCCTAAACGAGACAAGATGAGAAACCAAGTTTTAAAACCATGCTCCATGTTCCCATAATAAATGCACTTATATGGTGTCTACCACCAAGTTGACTATCAATATCATTTATTGGGTATGGTACTAGTCAGTAAAATAACATAATTATACAATGGCCCATAACGTATGTCAAGTTCTTTTTTTGGGACCATCTTTCGATCTATCACAAATCAAAAATCAAGCACTTGGCTCATTATTTAATTGGATCATTTGCATCCTTCGATTATAACCAATCAAGTAAGACTAGTGTGGTTGTAGGTGACTTATTACTTGTATTATCCCTATCTACTATGTGCCAAATTTATTATTTTATCCCTAAATGTTTGAGATAAGACTTCGTTGTCGTTGTATCTATATCAATTATTTGTGGTTGATGGAACTGAAGTTGAGTTGAATGGGATGTGAACTTAGGTCATGGGATCAACTTTTCTTAATGGAACTGAAGTTGAGTTGGATAGGATTTGAACTTAAGTCATGGGATCAACTTTTTTCAAGTCTTTAACAACTTACTTAGCTAAGTCGCACCTTCATTATGGAGTTATGATACCTAGTACACACATTTCATACTAGCTATCCTTTCCAAATACAATGATGTATCCAACTAACTTTTTCCCCACATAAAAAAAGGTTGAGATTTAGTCTCCTTACGCATTTCAATGACAAATTTTAATTTTATTACCATCCACTTCTCTTCCTTTAGAAGAATACCCTTCTGATTCTATCTTCTTTCCTCTTTTATCTCTTTTTCAATAACATCTATTGAATTTTATTATCTTTTCTCTTCTACCCCCATAACTTCAAAGAAGATGCCTATGCCATAGGCATGAAGAAAACTTTAATATGTGATAAGTTCCATCCAATCAAATCCAATTTAGGTTCAATTTTAACCTCTAAAAGTAAAAATTAGGTCTGGTCCGGATTTACTAAGCCATCTCTATAAATATTGCTGAGAATTGAGACAGGTTGAGGCATTACTAACCTTAATGATGCCACTTTTGGTTAAGGTGTTCAAGTTCACAGAATTACACTTGATAAATGATTCTTTTTTTCTTTCATTTTTTAATATATTTTACGATTGGAAATATATGTAGTTGCAAAGTATTTATTATTTTTTGTTAGCGTAATATGATACATTGAATCAAATTCATTAAGATTATGATAGATTTTGATGAGATTACGTTCAATCATTGTTAGATGGACGACAATTATTGGTACGTTGAATAGTGACTTGTGGGAGGAGTGCATCTCATCTTGGGAATTCGTTTCCTTTCTGAAAAATGGACACGAAAAAAGAAAGAAGAAGAACCTCTCGCTTTTGTTGGGTCTCGAACATTATAATTATTTATCTGAAAAATAGTAAAATGAAATAATGACCCAATTATAACATTTTGTTAAAAAGATACTATAATTTGCAATGATATAGCTAAGTCATGTATCTTAGATAAACATATGAGTATGATATAGCAGACCATTCATTTTTACTTCATCGTCCATTTTATTTGTTCTTATTTAATTTGGTGAAGAGAAATTTGTATCTCCATGTATTCCAACTTCTAGTACTTTTACGTACAAGAATTTCTTTCCTTACTCTTATTTCAATTTTGGAATGGTTTTCAAGAAAATTGTTCCCCACTCATAGTTTTAAATCTCGTCCGATATGGATATATTGGGTGTGTCAATAATCACATCAGCTCGAGAGATAAATAAGATGTCTCAGACGATATTTTGAAAATCTCGATTGAGTCAGTAAAACTCAACCAAATCAATAAGGATATTGTAAATTTTGATTAAAATAATTAATTTTTTTAAATTTAAATATTTATTTTGTAAATAAAATATGATTTTATGATTAAACATCTTCTAATCTATTTGATTTTATTTAAAAAAAATTATAACTATTTTAATTTAAATATATATAAATCAATCATTATAAATCAAGTTAAATGATTTGTTTCATTTGATATGAGTTGACTCTTTCGAAACAACTCGGTCTCATCCATGGACAAGACGAGACGCCAAACCAAGTTTTGAAACCATGTCCCCATTTCACAGTCAAGTTGTGGTTCAAGTTGGGTGAAAAAGCTTATGGAGTTTAAATTACATAATTTTACAATAAATAGCACTTTAGATACTCTTTGAATCATTAGGTAATATATGAGAAGCTCTCATTTGATATATTAAGAATTGTGATAACCTGACTCCCCCACATGACATATTAAAAATACTCCTCTGACATGGCATGTATTAGAATCATAGATTATTTCTTTTTTGCATCGGGATACACATCTGTACATCCACATACATATTTGTTATTGTGTATGCAAGGCAAAAAAATCTATGGTTCTAGCTCATGTCACATTAGAAGAGTATTTTGAATATACCATGTGTGGGTGAGTAAAAAAATCATTACTAATTAAGATTTTCTCAATCATTGACATAGTCGTGCTATACTGACTTCATTGGACACTGCACTGATGTGATGGTGCATAGATGATTATAGAATTCTTCTCTTAAGATACAAATGAACAATTCTAGTGGTTCTCTACGCACATGTCAGAACATTATTGAACACAGTGTCCAACAAAGTCACACGAGCATTTTCCAATTTACCATTATGTATCAATTATACTTGGAAATGAGAAATTTGACTCTTACTACGCATATATGTCTACCACTTTGATTTATACCAATCAATGATGTCACACATGCATGCATGATTAATTAAAATGAGAGATGAAAATTTATTTGAAAATTTTAATAATCAAATATTATTTTTGATCAATTTATTGTTATTTGGTATGTATTCGGTACAGTAAAAAATTGTTGAAAATGGGTTTGGCCTGCCCTGCAAATGACCCGAATGCAGAATAACCAAGTTATAAGTGGACTAAGCATTTATTATTTTTAAGCTTGACCCGATTTTTAGATGGGTTGAGCTCGGGCCTAGAAAAATCCGGCCCAGTCTGATCCATTGAGAGCCCTACCCACAACTAGGGGTATTAGTGGGCACCCATTTAACCATAACTAAATTAAAACTACAATAATAAATCTTAATTCTGTATCACTTTTTATTAAAATTGTTGATCTTGAAAATCAAAAAACCTTAAAGCGACTTTTTTTAAATTGTTGTGATTCTGGTTCCATTAATTTGAGGATTAGAATCAAGAAAAGGGTTGTGATAATTTGACTACCCCATGTGACAAATTCAATTGACTACTTGACGTGATAAGTTTGAGAATCGTAGAGTTGTGCTCTTCGAAAAATATGATTTTTTCGATATATACTTTTTTATAAGGAAGTACAGTTGTGTATCTCGAGAAATATTGATCTACAATACTCAAACTTGTCACGTTAGAGTAGTCGATTGAGTTTGCCAAATGGGATAATATTATCACAATTCTTAAGAAAATATGATGGTTCAGGTTGTGATTCCTTGACACCCGCGACCTGAAATATGCACCCATCATTTATGCTCACTGCACCCACTTAAGGGACATTTTGGGTGGGATGAAATATGAATAGAAATTAGAAGAACGTGGGTGCACTAAGCATCAAGGTGGGTGCGAATAGAAAGGCCCAACATGAAAGACTCGCACGCACGCGCTCTTGGTTTCGCCAAATATGCTTTCCACTGCTCGCGCCTTCAGCTTCAAATGCTATCCTGTTTCACCCACCAAAACCATTCGAAACAAAACGAAAATGGACTCGATACCAGGAATTGTTGGTGGGTCTTCTTCGAGATCTTCTTCTTCTTCTTCTTCTTCGCCCACCAGAGAAGATTACGGAGTTGAGAGTAATGGTGCTACTATTAGTCTGCAAGAATGGCAGGGTTGGGGTACCTCATCTCAGATACCTTACATGGTCATGGAAGTCGTTGAGAACTTGAATGCTTTGGAGAGAGACACGGATGCACAGATGAGATTTGGTGGAATTGGTGGGAAGCTTCAGGTAAAACCCTTTCCCTTTTCTTTAGTTCTTTATTAGGGCAAAACTTCAACTTTTTTTTTCTTGAGGGTGCAAAAATGGAGACTGAAACGACCCATTGTTTATTCTTTCTTGTAATTTTAATTTCATCAAGAAATTTGATATGGGTATTGGAGAAATGATGGAATGTTTTGGGTTTTATGTGGGGAATTATAAGTATTGGTGTTTTTCTCCTTTATTGAGCTTGTAGCCTTGTATTGGTGTTTTACTTTAATGGGTATTTGATGGAATTTGAAGTGAATTGGCGTTTCATCAAGAAATTCGATATGGGTGTCTGAGAAATGGTGGAATGTTTGGGGCTTTATTGGGGGAATTATAAGTACTTACGGTGTTTTTCTCCTTGATTGAGCTTGTAGTCTTGCATTGGTGTTTTACTTTAATGGATGTTTGATGGTATTGAGTGAAATTTAATGGGTACTTTTGATGTTATCATCCTGACCTTGTTTGCAAGATTTGAGTCTGGATTTGTTGTAAGGTGCTAGCTTGCGAAGTTGGTAAACTTTGTGAGCAGTAATGCCACAGAACTGGGTTAATTGGTTCAATGCTTGCCTTTACCCACTTGTTTACCTTAAAAACAAGCCTGGTTTTGTTGTGTGTCTTTCTGTGTCTTTCCATACCCTTATACTAATTTCAATTGAATCTATTGATTCAAATTGATTTTGTGTTCCATTGAACACAATCTCTTAATTCCTTTCGAATCTCTTGATTCACACTCTTTCGCTACGTCAAGTCGTATCAGAGCTCTTGCTACGATCCACAAAAGATGGTTGGTGAAGGTGATTTTGTGACAAAATCTTATCTAAAAGCTCAATTTGAAGTCAAATTTGCAGCCCAAGAAGCTCAATTTGCAAACCCAATTTGAGAATTGGAAACCCGTATTCAAGGCATGGTTCTCAACATCCTTGAGAAGGAGAAAGATTAGAAAATCCTTGGGGATGAAGACCCCAAGGATTCTCACCATCCCTCCCTCATTTTCCCTCAAAATTCAGCCCTTAGGATAACAATTAGTGGATTCGATTTCAAAATTCTGCATTGAATTTTAATTATACCAAAATTGTACCCTCCCAAATTGCATCCTATGCCCCTCTAGACCTTAATACCTATCCTTCACCATCATCCTATCAAAATCTTTCCAATAATTCTCTTCCCCAATCCCTCCCAACACCTCATACCACACTCCATTAACCTTCTAGCCACACCGCACCATTCCTAGACCTTCAAAATCAAAACCCTCACCCTCCAACTCATAACCTTCAAAACCCTTCTTAGACTCAACCAGCCCTTTATACTGATTCTTTTGATAAATTGGACACTTACTCTACTCCACCATCCACCCGAATCCAGAAGATCGAATATTGCTTAGGGCAGACATTCCCCAATTCAATGACCTCCATATCGAGGATTTTCTTGATTGGTTGTTTACTATGGAGTGTTTCTTTGAGTACAAGCATGAGTGTTTCAAATCTTATAAAGAAGTAGATTTGGTAATGGTCTAGCTTAACAATTATTGTTTTTTAACGGGCTCCTACAACAAAACTAAGTTCAAGAAGATACTTTCACTCTGCATCCTCAAGAAAATTAGCAATAATGGTCATGTTGTGGACTTACCGGAAGACATGCACATATTTCCTTATTATCTTGACGATTGAGTTTCATTATCTATGCCGAACTCGAGGACGAGTTCTCTTCAAGAACGGGGGCCTAATGTGGACATCTATAGATCCAGTTAGAATGTTAAGTAGTTTCCTAATTCTACTAGAATTTGTTTCTATTTTCTAATTTTAGTAGCATTTAAATTTTCTAGTTCTAGTAGGATTTTTATTTCGTAGTTAATTTAGGAGTTCAATACCTTGTTAGATTTTAATTTGTTTTAAAATTTAATCTTCTTATTTAAACTGTAATTAGAAATAGTTAGAAGTATCCAAATTGAGTTACAAGAGGATTAGGAAGTTGTTTTTATGTTATAGATAGGTTAGGAAAGTTAGTTTTTAGTATTTTAGAAGATTTCTAAGTTATGATGGAGTTATTTATATAAGGAGCTCCAAAAACGAAGTTCAATGAATTCCAAACATATCAATTCAATTATCTTTTTTCTCTTAATTACTTTTTAGCTTTATGCTTTATTTTCTTTCAAGTTATTGCTTGTTTATCAATTGAATCTATTGATTTAAATTGATTTTGTGTTCCATTGAACATAATCTCTTAATTCCTTTCGAATCTATTGATTCACACGTTTCTGCTACATCGGATTCATTGGAAGCCCTATATAGATACAATTGACTAGCAGCAACATTGCCTTATTCGGGTCAATTCATATAGTTTTGGTGTTGATCAAGTTACAAACCTAAATTGGCACTGCTCTGGTAGCAAATGATCGACTAAGGGTTAATACGAGATTATGAGAGGAAAGCAGAGGAAGAATTTGTAATAATCTTGAACAAATGACTTAATGTATATATGTGGGGAATGCTAATGTCCAAGATCTCATGGGGACATTAGCATTTTCCGACACACTCACTTTCCAATAATACCTCTACCCATATTGTTTTTTAGTGAAAAAGGAAAATGTATGTTGGTTTTTTACATAATAAAAACTTATTTACATGATAAATGTTTGTCTTTTAAATAATAAATGCCAAGGGCATTTTAACATTTGAATTTAAATGTCATGTTTGCAGTAAATACTTTGAAAATTAATACCAACATAACTTAATAAATGCATTTATTATGTAAAAGACACACATAACCTAGTCTATTTTACTAAAAAACAAAATGGGTAAAAGTATTATTAGAAAGTGAATGTGGTGGATATTTCTAACGTCCTCATGAAGTCTTGAGTGTTAGCATTTCCCTATATATATATATATATATATATTGAAAAACAAATAATTAGATAAGACTTACTTTAAAATGTGTGTCAACATGTGAATCCAGCCCAATGTTCAACATGTCTAATTCTTAGAAAATAAACTGTCCTTGGTAGATAGCTGACTAACATAAGCTAAGTGTCTCAACATGCATAGACTAACAAACCGATTTGGGCACAGAGAGATTCTTGGGCGGAAGGCATTCCCGAGGACCCAAGAATTGATGAACTAATCAGCTCCCCATTAAAACACACCTTTGAGTCTATGCAAGGCTGTGGAGCATTTTAACTTGACCTCACAACCGAGAGGTTTGCTCTATGGCTTGAAAAATAAGGATGGCATAGGGCTCAACATCAAGTAAGGGGCTTCATGAGACATGGAGGTTTCTGAATTCAAGCTAAGGAGCTTTGTTACAAACAGATAAGCTGACTCTTGCATACGGGCGTACCAGATCTAGCACACAAGATTAAATAAATTCTTTTGGTTGAAAATGTGTTACTCTTCTCCCCGTCTTTAATGATCACTGTTTAGTTTAATAATTCTACCTCATATGGTCACGATGCCCTTGGCTTTGAAAAATTCTTTAGTTTTACCTGACACTTTCACTTTCAGGGAAACTTCAAGGTTCAAGAGGATAAAAAGCATAGAGCAACATACCAGGCTCTAGGTGATTCTGAAAAGAAGCTCCAATTCTTTTCAGCTCGACAGATAGCATGTCGTTTGCTTGGAAGTAAAGGTTACCTTTGTCAGAAGGTAGTTATGTGCCCTCATAATGTTTTCTTTGTTCTTTTTATGTGAAGCAACAGTGGAATTGTATGTTAGGAAGAGTGTAATATGTTTCACTTAGTTTCTTTTTTTTTTTTATTATTTATAATATCGCAGTGCTGGCTGGCTTTGGAAGACTGTATGTGTTCAAAGATCGTTGTTCCCTCTTCTCTATGGAGTGGGATGCGGTTCTGGTTGTATATGCATCCAAGGGTTTGCATATTGTTTCCATTGTGAATACTTTTCTTCTATTGCAGGAGAGATTATTTTCAAACATCATTTTAAGTATCATTTACCTTTCTGCAGGATTTTCTACGCCAGAACAATACAGGGAAGTTGTTGTGGCAAGTATTTGGTGTTCAAGCTGCAACTTTATGTCTCTATGGCATATCTGAACATGAAGAAATCATGTGGAATGCTTTCAAGCTTGCAGGTTTGACATTCATGCAGACTATCCTTGTTTCGCTTTGAGACAAGACAATAATTTTGGGATATGATCCATTTTTATGTCATTAATACGGGACTAGTCTTCATCTGTTCACTCAATATCATTATTAAGTACTATTTAGAATGCAAATAGGTTTGTTGAGTTGGTTTTAGTTCTCAAGTGTTTAGTTTTATAGCTATCCACGTTATGGGCAATTAATTTTCTTCTCTTTTAGCCAAGCATTATTTTGTATTATTTCAAAATTCTCTTTGACTTTTTGCTGATTGAAAGCTACTGGTGCTTCAGGAAAAAACCTGGTGTGGTGCCTATATCCTAATAAGAATGCATCTACAGTGTCAGTTCAGGATATATTTCAGGTTTCTTCAACAGGTTTAGAAGCAAAACAGCTTACGGTACTTTTTGGCACACCATGCTGGAGCTCTTTTCATATATTTGTTATTGTGAAGCTAATATCCCAATTTTCATTTTAGATAAACACTTGCACCTAATTTATGAATGGATTTATGTATAGAACTCTTGTTTTAGATAAGCTAAGGGTGATGGTAATATTAATTAGAGGGGGAAAACCCCAATACCGAATGTGGGAATGCTAACGTCCAATGCTTCATGGGATGTTGGCATTCTCCACAAATTTTGTTTTACCAAAACACCCTTTATTACTTTGTCTTTTAGTGCATAAGGTAAGGGTACTTTAGTACTTATATAAAGGCATTTGTCTAAATATCAAAAACCTTGATGGGATTTTTATAGTATTTATTTTTTTTCTGCGATGACTTTTTTGTAAAAGCATTTATTATACAAGTACTAATTTGTGTACTAAAAGATTAATAAATCCATTTAAAAGGCAATTTTTGGAAAACAAAATTTGTGGAGAATGCCAATGTCCCCATATGATGCATTGGATGTTAACATTCCCTATGTATATATATATATATATACTCCAAAGGAATTGTTGCAACAATTAAGCTGGTCTTCAAACTGAATCCCCTTGAATCTTATAAGAACTGTGACCTGACGAAATAGAAAATCTTTATATTTTATGATTAATTGCATCAACCCTTCAATATGTCCTAAAACATATGCCTATTTCTTTCGTTTTAAATGCACAAGAAAATTGCAAAAGTTTATCGATAAAACAAGGCCTCTAGCTTCAAAACCCTCATCTGACCATCCTTAGATAAGTTTCATTAAGCTTCTTGCATGACCCCCTTTTTAATTAAGAGCCCCAAAAAGGTAAGCCAAAGCTGACTTATCACGAATAAGTAGATCATTCCACACGTATGAAATTGTGTAGCTTTGTCCTATTTTATAGGGCCATGTAATTTCTCCTTATAGCGGGGGTTGAAGTGACACTGTCTTTAAGAAACTTCTAGAGTCTCCTATTGATGATGGTGAAATTGTTATACATTAAGGAACATAATGAATCTTCAAGAAGATGTCATTTCTTATGCCATTTATTCTAAGGTACAAAAGCAAGTTAAGAAGAGAGATTCAACCTTAAAAAAATATATGAGGCTAGGATTCTGTCATTACTGCTCGCATGGTTTAGGAAATGTGGGGCCATTGAAAAAACATGAAGGAGACAAAATTAAATCATTTTTTTTTTTTGTGTGCATAAAACAGAATAAATGGATCTGGTTATATGCTGTGTGAAGTGATTTTTCCGTTGATCAACATTTTGAGATCATTAATGTACCACATTCAAACTTGCTGTTGATGCTGTCTTTGTCGTCATAGGGCACCGGTGTGGTACTTTTCTCTTATTTATAATTTAGAATAAATCTTAGGTACAGAAAAAAAAAAAAAAAACCTTTTACCTGTTATCCCCTTTGTATTAGTAGAATTCTCTACCATGAACCCTAATTAGGCAGTTTATTTCCGTTATCTCCCATGATCCTTTTTGTGATCTTAGGGATTGATGATTATCTATTTCTAGAATTACGTAATCAGTTACATCACCTGACGGGTGAGTTCTACCCCATTTAGAAAGATAGGTCATCTTGCCAACTGGACCGGGTTATACCCCACATGGAGCCATGTGTCGCCCAGAGGTACCACTTTCCCTTCTCCTAGCACACCACCTTGCACGAGATCTGCGCCTACGAATCTTGAAGTGACTAATGTTCGATTTTGATTAATTGCATAATTTTTCCTACGTATTTGCCTTTCCTCGTATTAGGACTTATTGGGTCTTTTCCTTGGTAGCTCATCTCACTTAATCTCCATGTGTTTTTTACTTATATTTTTGTTTTTATTTATCTTGAGTGAAATGTCTGCTTATCGGGGGGTGGGCTACTTTGCATTATTCTAACATGCCTTAGGATTTTCTTAAAATGAGTCCATTGCTTCTTTGAGTTCAACAAGGTGGTAACTTTCATATTGATCCTACTCACAGATGATGAGAGATCAGACTTTAAACTTCATATTGATTGATGGCACTTGGAATAACTCAGCTGCAATGTTCAGGCGTTTGAAGGTAATACTTTAAACTACTATTTTTTTTATTCTTTTTTCCCCCAAGGTGCTATCTCTTAATAGCTGGGTATTACATTCTCAAAAACTCAAAAACTAAAATTCCTTACTTGTGTGCTTTTTATTATTAAGGCGCTCACATGTGAACATAGTCATTATCATTTTTTATTTTATAAAATGCTATTAAGGCTTACATCTGTAGTTGAGGTTTTAGGGATCTTGCCTCGAAGCCTATGTAAATTTTATCAATTAATAATTTCAAATTAGTTATACGAAGAAGCCCTCTGATCAGACTTTTGGGGTCATTTATCCAACTCGTCATTTCCATTCAACATTATAATGTATCTACATCTAAGTTCAATTGATACCTACATAGAAACAAATAACATTTCATTGCATATTAATACAATAAAATGAGGTAAGATGTACACATTTCGTTTTGACTGATTCCCATGACAGTGAACAAGCCAATTTTTGTCCTTAATTTTCCCTTATAGACAATAATGTTGGTTGTGTAAAGGAGCATGCGAAGTTAGCGTGGGGAGAAGAAGACCTTCCTTGCATTTCTCTGGCCACTCTGGGTGCATCTGCAATGCATAAACTTCGGTGAGACATAAAGCACGACTATGGGTCTTTCTCTTCTGTACCCTTTCTCTTTTTTTCTTTTTTTTTTTCAAGAAATTTGTACCTGTCTTTGAACAGGCCTCAACCGTCTTGGGACCGAACATGTACAGCAGCAGCAGCCGCGGGTCTTCTCTCAGAACTACACATTCTTCCCGAGTTAAATTCACATGGATTGGATAAACAAGCCGAAGTGGTGGAGAATGCCTTGGTGGCTTTATTGGATGCACTTACTGCTCGGCGCCTACGCATGGGTAGGTCCATCACACGTAGAGGAAGACATAGCAACGATATTTTTTAACTCGGCCGTATAGAAGATCATAAATTGGTTGGTGGGTCAGGTTTTGTTTTCCCTATAGAGGATTAAAAAAATACAATAAGAATCTCACTAGGCAACTAAAGACTCTTCTGTTCTTAGTTGTCCTCATTTTTTTCTATTGATGAGATAGATCTTATGTGCTATTCCAGCTCCATTAGATCCCAAATTTGATTTTGCAAGGAAGCTGATTTAGATAAATGCTTTTGGACTCAACAACATTGAATCTTCAACGTTAGTGATCGACAAAAGAAAATCTTGGATAGATACAATTACAACAATAGGGAAGATATGGATCAAGATAAGTACACGTCGTCGTTTTCTAATCAGAAACTTGTGAATGAATCCTTAGATTAAATTTTGATGAAAATCCAATTGTTGTGAAATGTTGATTCTACTTAATTTCTATTGGCCTTCCATGTTTTAGATATAAAGATAGGATAATTTGCTAAATAGTTTGTAGCACTTCGAGAGATCTGTAAACAAGCTGGTGGGGCAGAATAGGGGGTCAGGACTGCACTTACAATGATAGAGTTGCATTAGCTAAAGTGCAGCATTGTATCCCAACTTTCATATTATTGTTGGTGGGTGATCAAAGGTGATATGGACTGTTCATCAGGCAATTGTGGGTCCCTCCTTTATACATGATTCAAGGAAAAGCCTTTATCTTGTGCCCCCACATATTGGTTGATTTATTTGACCATAGTGAACATTATCAACTTTCCAATCAGTCATATTTTTGAGCTCTATCCAATCAAAGTGGAGTGACATCAACTGGCACTTGGGCCCACCAAAAAGAAAGAAAAAAAAAAGTTGGATTGATGTGCAATAGTTCTTATGGTGTGGGCCTGTGGCATCATGCAATGTTTTAGAAAAAAGAGAAATTTGATAAGATGTGAATCTCGAGAACCTGTAGACAGTGAATTTGATCCAAGTTTGTTTGGTCCCTTGTTGTGGTCAAACAGATCATTTCCAAGCAAATGGTGTGTTTGACAAAGCGTTCTAATAGAAAAAAAAACAAAAAAAAGAAAGCTTAACTTATCAATTGTCGGTGGTGCATGAAAATTAGGGACCCACTTGTTGGGACTTTTAGGGTTTGTTTGGTTGTGTGCACAAGTCTAGTCTGAGTAGACTTATATGGCATTAGAGTCATGTTCTTGTTTTTAACTCAAAAAGGGTAATGGCATGCCCATGATGTCTAGTGACACCCACATAGAAAATACACATAAGCATTTTGTTAAACCCCTATCTCTTTGTACTCGTGATATTTCACAAAAGCATCCTCCCAAATTCATTACTTTGAAAACTGTTTCAAAAGGAATCTCTAAATTAGATGGTGATTGATGGAGTAATCCTAGATAATAATTTTCACTATTGAGATCTAACTCTATCTCCATTGATTCCTCGAGATATTCTTATGAAGTTTGGTTTGGTTATTGCATCTATAATTGCCTTCCATCTAGATGAACAACCTGATAAATAAACATCCACAGGAATTAACTTATCTACCTCCCAAAAATAGTAGTGACTTCTTTTTAGAAAAAGGATTCTGAGGTAATTTTTCCATGCTCACTTTTTTGCATGGCTTTCACTTGGGTATCCTCCTTTTCGGATTCTTAAATATCTCTTGACTTTGTTTTGTCCTGCAAAAATTCGAGCTTGAAAAATGGCACTAGTTGTAATATCAAATGATACAAACTCAACATATATGTCAAAAACACAATTGTTTGTTGAATAAAAAGTAGAGGTAGCAATCCTAGCAGGACCCGTAAACACAACTCGAAATCGTTATGAAATTAGTGGGTTTTGGTCATGATAGTGTCAACCCATCTAACATTATTTTAAAATGGGCTGGGTCTGGGTTAAGGATGTCAACCTGCTTAACCCATTTTGACACGTTTAGTTATTTTGTCATTAATATATCATTTTAGATTTTTTTAGTATGAGATTTTCATTGAAATCTAGAGGCCTATAGTGTTTAATTCCCAATATGGTGATCCATGTGGACAGTGAAACTTATGGTGTATTTGATAACGACATGTTGGATGTGAAAATTCGCAATTACAAAAAGTTGACTTAAACAATTAATACACATAAGTTGCCAACTTGCCCAACCGTCTAACTTTCTAAAAATGGGTTTTTCAACATTTGCCCCAAGAGGTGTATGTTCCCAACTTTTTCGTGCGCGTCTGCACTCTTCTTCTTCCATTGTGAAGCATAGGTAACCCCCCTTCTCTCTCTCTCTCAAATACATACACAATAAAACATAGGTAAACTCCCTCTCTTCTTTTTCCACTGTGAAACACAAGAAGTCAAACCCTTATTAAGGAGTTGTTGAACGAATGAAATTTATTTTTTTTCAATTAAAATTTTATTAAACAGATTACATTGTTCAGGTCAGGTTACCTATTTAATAAATGAGTTAGGTACCAACGAAAAAGAGATGTTATCATGACTACTTTTCGCCCGCTGGGTTTGTGAACACAGGAAGAAGGTGAACACTGCGCTTTATATAAAAGCGTGTTCCGTATGCCTTATGAGGTATTACGGGGGTAATTATGATCCCCATTCTGCCCTACCTTTCCCTGTGTCCCTTAGTCGCTCGGGTATTCCCCGATGCATTCCTACTTTGCTGCTTTGAATAGAAAGAAGATTAGTATACGGGATGGAGAAGCCGACATGTTAGTTCGGTTTTATTTGTCGCTATTTTCTATATCTAAGCTGATTCCGATAAAAAAAAATAAATGAGTCGTGTTTGGGTTTAAGCCTTTGACACAATTATTAAATGGGTGGGGTTTGGATTGATAAATTTTCATAATACCCTTACCTCAACATTGACACAATTATTAAATGGTGGGGTTTGGAAAACTTCAGAAAATATTGTTGTTTGCTGGATTTCATGGGAGCGGAAAAGTTTGTAGCACCCATAAAACATCAATCCCCCTAAACATTTGCTATACACAGGTACTTAGCTAAAACTTACAACCAAACACTGGTTGTGGACCAGTTACATTGTCTTCGATTAGTCCTTATTAAAATTTTGACTAAAGATTTGGCTTTCGTCATTGTTGACGTCATGGGCGAACATTATCACCAAAGTTGAAAGTACATTACATAAAGATAGTCTGAGGCAGAATCTTATGATGGACGGTGATTCGAAGCCCATTTGAAGACCAAATTGCAACAAAAGGCCAAATCGGTGGGACCCAATTTCAATTATATTCAATAAAGATCGTTTGAAGCTGAATCTTTGGATGGACAGTGATTCGAAGCCCATTTGAAAACCAAATTGCTTAACAAACAGCCAAATTGATGGGACCCAATTTCAATATTTAGACAAATATTTGCGGCCAAGTTAACTTAATAAGTGAGAAGAGAACGTGCGATGATTCGTCATATTTAGATCAATTACGTCTAAATTTGTTCCACTAAGTCTAAGCTAAACCACTTAATATGCCATTTCGAGTAATCAATCTAATCTATCAAAATTGTGATGAATCGCATCATCAAACCATTTCTAATTAATTTAATGGGATTATTTTATAGATTTAAGATACTTTATAGAACTTAATAATTTTACAATTCTTACCATTTTCTTATTATAGTAGATAATCTTTAGATATTACTTCCACGTCAGATAGTTTCATCCTCTTAAAAGCTTATTCAATAAGAAAAGTGAGCTTAGAAACTTGAACATACGTCACCGAACCCCATTATCTGTAAGACAGACCTTCTGGGAAGCGCGTGAAAGATTCAAGTCCTACTTTCGATGAGAGGTGAGTTGACATGATTGAAGCATAGGAAGATGATATCACCCACGTCATTTCATGAACGATTAGTTTCACACAAGGGTAGAGCTACATAGGGACGAGTTTCAGCTATAGCTCCCACTAAATTTTTTGTGCCAATAACTCCTCTATTTAGATTAATATTGGAGATAATTCTTGTGTTTTTCAATCTGATGGTAGAGTCACATAAGCACTGAAAAGTAATAATTTGAGATTTAGCATTCTTTCGATTTTGATAAATATTTGAGATGCATCTCTCAATTTTGATCGATATTGGAAATACCTCTGATTATCGATAGATGTTAGCAATTAGTGCCTACTAACCAAAAAATCCTGACTCCACCCCTGGGTTCATGTGCACATTAAATAACAATTGATCACACAAAATGGTTATAAAGGATGTCCCAATGAACTCCATAAATCAATGACATGTCAATGTATGCCTGAGGTAAAGGTATGCAATATTCTATTATGAAATTTAATTCTTTATTATAATTATTAATTTCATTATTGATGTGTATTTTGTCGAACTACTACCCCAATAAGTGGAGTAGTTTATCCCATTAAGAGAACCATTTACGGAGTAAAGATCGAACAAAGAAAAAGGACCTTTCATAAGGATTAAGTTAAGTAATAATTTGGTGAGCAAGTCGATTCCATGTTATAAGATATTAAGGCCTAATATCATACACTTGACGGGAATATTTCTATAAAAGCACTTATCCTTTAATCACCTCTAAATATATTCATGACCATTAACTAAAAACGCGAGAATGAAGGTACGAACTTGCTAAGTGGTTAAATTCACTGATTATTGATACCATTAACTGAACTCAAAACCCATCTTCACCTACTAATACTAACTTATCCTCTAACAATAGTTATGATCGTGAAAAAAGAATTGTAAAAATGGGTCTAAGTCGCTTCGCCCTTTTATCATGTTTTAAACATTTTTTATTCTCGAAAAACAATCGATATTTTTTAATTTAAATTATTAAAAAAAAATAAGATTCCCAAACAGTACCTTAGTACCTGTTCACATGGAAAGTACACCTGGCTAATCTTCACTCAAAAGATACATCACTAAACATGTGGTAATATTTTATCTTTTATTTTTTATTTCGTAGAAATTTATTAATAACCAATTAAGACTTAATAAAAGAGGCAATTTAAGAGAATTATTAAGGCAAAACATGGCATTAATATAACAACCAAAAGAAGAATTAATTTACAATTTACCTAAGAACACAATCCTTCCTACGATTACCAAAACTGTTTTTCTTCCCTATAAACGTTGAAGATTGATCCCCACAATTTTCCCAATTTAAAACCCTAAAATTGGCCGTAGTAGTTCATCTGTGAGCCGTAACAAGTGTTTCGATGAACCTCAAACCATCGAATTTCGGAGCAAACTTATCCGTGGAAGTAATCGATCTTCGTGAAGAGGAATTTTCTCGATCTTCCTTTGAAATGATCTCCTGATAAATCAGAAAATAAAAGAAAAAGAAAAGAAATTAAATTAGATCTGAATGATAGATATTGAAATTCCTTAACACAAACTTAATTTCCAGGAGAAAAAGAAATAAAAAAGGACAAAATCAACAAAATTCTCACTATTTTCTAAAATAGTTGAGAAGAAAATCAAGGAATCAAAGCTAATTCTACAAAAACGACAGAAAAATCGACACGATTAGAAGAATTCGGTCTGAAAAACAGACTAAAAATCACGAATTTCAATTTTCAAAGAGTTTCGTCAATTAGAAAAATTAGAAAGGATTCGATCTGAAAAAAAAGAATTAAAATCACAAATTTCATTAAAGATCTACCTCGTTTGAAGCTCGGATCTTCGAATTGCTTATGAGATCAGAAGGCGAAGCAGAGATAGCAGTAGCAGAAGCTGCCGCCATGGAAACCATCAAAACTCCTGATTTCTTCATAGTTGAAGCTATCAAATTTAATTTCAGAGTTTTATAAATAAAACCCTAAAAAAAGGATTTTAGATCGAAAACGAGAGAATTTTTTAAAAAGAAACTTTTTTGGTGAGAAGTTGCGTGCCTTCAATGGTGTTTATATAGAGGGCCGGTTCAGCTGGTATGTTCGAATATTTACGCGGCAATTATTTCCTCGTCTACTAAATATGAAATTACGGTTGTAACCTTTTGAGTGGTTGAGTGACTTGAGTCAACCCTTTTATCGCTTTAAGTGAGATCGTTTAGTTGACAAAACTACCCCCAATTCCTCTTCGTGCTCACCGAATTGCTTTGCTTATCTTTAAATTAAATTTATAAACATGCCCCTCAACGTTTTTACAAAAATATTTGAATTACCCTTATTTTCAAACACATGCCCCTTCCACTTGAGATTTCTTTTTTTTTTTTTTTTTTTTTTTTTTGAATAAAATCATCTTTAACCTTTTAGGTAAATTTTTTTGACCCAAGTACCCTTGAGATCTCAGGAACAAGATTGGAATTTTGAATTCAGATAACGATAAATTTTAGCTAGGTAAATGAAGAATTTTCAATAATGGATTAAGGTGAGATTGAAATCGATGGGTTGAAAATGAGATTCAATAGATCAAAACTAATTACCAAGAGGTTGAGGTGCTTGAAGATCTTGATTTTGAGAAGAAAAATTAGGACTTTTTTGTTACAGAATGCATTGAGATTATTATTATTTTTATTAGGCTACAAGTGAGGATTGACATCAAGGGACATGCCATCAATTTGAAAACAAAAGGGCGCCTCAAATATTCATCAAATCGTGGAGTGTCGTCAATTTGAAAACATAGGGGGCCATGTGTCATATGGTGTCTTCAATTCTTTGAAGTGAGCCTCTTGCTTCAAAGCTTTTTTTCCAACATCGATTTGATGTCTCCACTATATACAAGAAAAAAAAATCTCATCACCTCCCCTAGAGCATTAGAGCTTTCATTGTTAGACCATGAGTATTGTCATGGGAAGTAATTGTGAGGGGATTTATGAAAAAAAAATACATAGTCAAACTAAAAGCCTTACTAAGGTTTCTCTACATGCCATGTGGAGGGAAAATTGGCTATAACTGATTATCCCATAGTAGATGTAGAAAAAAGTTATTGATGCTACTAGTTGGCTTGAGGAAACTCATAACATAGGGATTGACATGATATGGATGTGTAAAGTTTGGAGGACAAAAGTGACTTGGACTTTTTGCCACCTATTGCCGATGAGGATGCGTTACCATAAACATCAATAAGAGAGAAGTGCTAGATGGGAAGAGATCATCACACAGGGATTAATGCATGAATTGACACGAGAATGTTGATAGTGAACAATGAAGCCTATGACATCTGACTATCAAGTGGATGTTGACTTATCTTATCTACCTCAAAGTACAAGCAATTGGATATACCAACTATGACAAATCAGAAGATAGCATGGGTTGACTTGGAAGATCTTTTTTCTTATACATTATAAATATAGATTCTATAACAATCTGAAGGATCATTGACTACTACCTTATTTGGGCTTGATTCCTACGCAAAGTCTTGAGTGAATTTACATTATATCAATTTCCTTAATTCAACTTGTGTCATAGGTCACAAATTATCATTCTGTTCAAATTAGGTGGGCTCAATAGCTTCTTTACATATATTTTTGTATAATAAAAGTCTTAATCTACCTTTCAGACACCAAATAATTAACTATAACCGACTTTCTTTCCCGGTAGTATGCCCAAAAGCCTCAATAAGGCCGAGAGTTTAACTATGTGATGTAAGACAGTTACAATCCTAGTTAGAGTGCTTAAAAGAGTTTCTACTTCTAATAGGATTTCTATTTCATAGTTATGTTAGTAATATAATTTATTTTTATTATTTAGACTATAATTAAAAGTGCTTAAAAGAGTTTAATTTGAGTTCTAATATGATTAAAAAGTTAGTATTATGTTATATATAAGTTAGGAATGTTAATTTTTAATATTTTAATAAGATTACAAATTGTTATGATGGAATTATTTATATAAAGAGTTCCAAATTCGAAAATTTATCAATTTAATTATCTTTTCTCTTTTAATTACCTTTTTAGTTTTATGTTTTATTTTCGTTTAAGTTGTTACTTATTTATCAATTGAATCTATTGATTCAAATTGATCTTGGGTATTTTATTAAACATAATCTATCGAATCTATTGATTCACACGCTTTCACCACGTTAAGTGGTATCATAACACTTGTTACAATTCACAAAAGATGATTGGTGAAGGTGATTTTATCACAAAATCTTATCTAGAAGCTCAATTGGAAATCAAATTGGAAGCATGAGAATCAATAGATTTGATATATTGTATTCAATGGAATACTCAAAATTAATTTGAATCAATAGATTTAATTGACAAACAAACAATACCTTGAAAGAAAATAAAACATAAAACTAAAAAGTAATTAAAAGAGAAAAGATAATTGAATTGATTATTAATTTGTAGATTTTAAGCTCCTCATATAGATAATTCCAACATCACAATTTGTAATCCTACTAAAATGTTAAAAATTAACATTTCTATCTTATCTAAGCACTTCTAATTATAACCTAAATAATAAAAATAATTTTAAAACAAATTAGAAACTAACAAGAAATTATATTCCTAGTGTAACGATGAAATAGAAATCCTACTAGAAGAAGAAATTGACATTCCCAACCGATCTCTAACATAATACTAACTTTCTAATCCTATTAGAACTCAAATTAAATTGTTCTAAGTACTTTTAATTATAGCTTAAAAAATAAAATCAAAATTTACATAAATTAGAAATTAACAAGGAATTGTATTATTAATATAACTATGAAATATAAATCCTACTAAAAGTATAAATAGAAATAGAAATCTAAGTAAAATTCTAACTAGGATTGTAGATGTTCTATATTACTATGGTAGTCAAGCTAGTCCTACTCCTATTTTATTGTTTAGATCTACATATGACGACTCAAGCAATCTTTGATCAATAATGTTTGTCATTGATTTCTTGAATTATATATATATAAAAGTATGTAAAAGACACTCACTCAGACATCCAAATTAGAGGCTTAAGTATATAAATTTTTTTTTTTGTTGAAAAAATTCAAATATCATGTAACTTGAATCTTTATTCTATTTATAGATGTTTAAAAGATTTTTCTCTTGAAGAGATTCTTCTCTATTAGAGACTTCTTACCATTTTAATATGAACCGCCTCTATACGAATGTTCACTTAGTCAAGAGGAGCAAAGATCGAATTTCCATTAGTCTATCACATTTTCTGAAAACACCCCAAGTACAATCATAGGACTCAAGATGAAATCCCTATGGATGACAAAACTCATTTTTGGTTCTAGGCTATGATCTTCGCATTCTTACTTAGATCACAGCTTATACTTATCTTGAATGGACAATTCTAGTCAATGGGTAGACCACATATTCTATCCCACAATAATTATAGGTAGCGTGGGAAAAATTCAATTCGGGTATCCAAAAGTTCTTGTCACTCAACTTTTTGAGGTTCTTTATGTCAATAATCTGACGAATATGTTTTATTATAATTTTTCCACTTGTTCATGTGGTAGGCCCCATTTTTTTTTTTAATCGAAAGTGATTTGTTTTGGGATTGAGATCGAGTGACTAGTGAAAAAACCTACGGACCTAATAGTGTGAATAAAAAATTCAATGGTCAAGATTTATATGTATCCCAATAACACATGCATAAATATATTATGCAAGTCAAAATGACTTGATCTATGAGGGTACTTTAGTCAAATAAGAAAATTGAAGAAAAAACTTGCACTATTTTATCTAAAAAAATATAGGGGTAAAATGGGAATTTAATAAAGGCATAAAATAATACTTGCCGCGGCACCTCGGGAGTTGATTTTTTCGAGACGACTTCTACAATACCAAGCCTTATTGGCTGATATTTCTATGTCACATTCAATCATTTTTGGAACACGTGTATGGTTATGAAAATGCCACGCATGTCCACTGACTTTCACAAGCTTAGGGTCAGATATTTGCTTTAGTTATTAGTGGAGTAGGGAAGTGGGTAATAAAGGAATGGTTGAGGGTTGCGAGTAGTGTAATTAATTTTAAAATACCAGATTTATCCTTGACTTCCTTCACAATTACCCTTGTAATCTTCTACTAGTTGATGATCTTCATTCGACAGGATGACCCATCACTGAATCGACCACATGATTTGTAAAATGGATGGTTAGGATTTAGTGAGCATGTTTACTGCCATGGTTACTCCATAAAAAAAAAAAAAAAAAACTATGGAACCCCAACTTTTACTTATGATATCCCAATGAAAAATAAATAAAAAGTAAAATCAATAATTGAGAATAAATAAAAATTGGTGTGTCAATGGAAACTCTCTTTCTCTCTTAGATTTTTATTTGATAGATTTAAAATTTTATATTGGTCTAACTCTAAAAAAATTGTTGAAGTTATTTCAATATGTTATAAGACTTGTTATGATAGAAGAGAGAGTATCCCCACATTTAGTGAGACTAATCTAGTTGGGATTGCACACATTATCATATGTTATGACATTTAAGTAGTCACATTTTTGTGGAGAGACAAATAAAAACTTGAAGACACGACCTGAAGAACAAATCCAAACGCTCTTTACCATTTCAACTAACTCTTAATGGATGTAATGTTTGAATTTAAGTCGTATATTTTAATCTTTAATTAAGGTGTGATAGATAACTTAAGAAATTAAGGTGTAATAATTAAAAGTTTTGGTGCAAATAGCAAATATCTTTTTAAGAGAGCTTATATAACACATCAAATTTTACTTACAACACGCCAATCACTATAATATATGACTTAGATTGTAAGTAAAAGTTGGTGTGCCAGTTGAAATTTTTTTTTTTTTTTAAATTTTATATTCACGTTTTAAAGGCTTCTTCTTAGGTCTTGTCTATTAAACCAGAAGAAAGGGTAGTATCGTAATTTTATGTGTCGGTTTGGCTCGATTGCACCGATTTTTTCTTTTTTGATTGAGAGTGGTGGTTGTCGCGATTGGAAAGCTATTATAAATTGTAATGGTGCGGTTGCCCAACCGACGCTATCAAGTTCAAACATTGTTGTCTTACACGTGTCATATCATTCTTTGTAGTCTTACACGTGTCGTGTCGTGTCGTGTCAACCACCAATTTATTTTTATTTATAAAATAAGTCTCTTGGCGTCATCGGGAGTGCGGACAGAGCCACAGGATGTCAAAGGGCGGTTCGGTCCATCCATATCCAATTACCCATGAGTAAGATTAGCTGCTTAGAGTTGTTTTTGAGTTTTTTACTTTCGATACAATTACAATTTAATTTAATTTTTTTTCATTTTTAGTTTTGACTGTCGAAAGTTGTAAAATTAAAAAAATTGTTTGGAATAATTTCGAAAAATTACTTTTATATATATATATATCTTAAACTTGTAAGAAACTATTGGAAACTAATTTTTTTCTTTTTAAAAATTATTTTCTCCCAGAATTACTTTCTACTTTGTATCGTAACAGGCCTAAATGTTGAGTTCATGTGAACTTTCATGATGGTGGCCGTATAACACTTCAGCCCTCTAAAGTTCATAATCTCAATTTGATTTATGGAAAAAAGAAATTGAAAATTGAAAATATAAAATAAATTTTGAATCTATCAAAGGTTTTTGAAAATGGATTGTAATTAAATTCCCAAATTTAAAATTCAAATTCAACAGTAAAAATTTATCTTTCTTAATTTTTTTTAAAGTTCTTGAAATTTTGTATTCTACATCCATGTGGGGCCCCACATGGAAGGAAAATCGACTATAGCCAATTAGGTTTAGTAGTGGATAGAGCTACGACTGGTTTTCCCTCGCACGTGCCATGCCTTGAAACCGTAGTGAGCTTCTAAGCTATTGTACAACAAATCATTTATTCCAGTTATGATTATGGATAATTCAGAATGAGTCATGATTTTCTGATGCCCCTTTTGACAAATGCTCCCTATGTAATATGGGCTAAAATCATAGATTTTTTCTCGGGATACACAATTTTACATCTCCATAAATATTTACAATTGTGTATCCCAAAAAAATTATGATTCTAACACATGTCACATCACCGAGCGTATGTAAGAGAATGGCATCACAAAATCATTATTCATTTCAAAATTGGGCTTTCTTTCTTGACTGATTGAATATTGAGTTAACAACAAAGCTTTATTCCGAAGATTTGGGTTTGGCTAAGCAAATCGTATTCACCCCATCAACTTCATCGAAAGTCAAGTCTTATGTTTTAAAATCAGTTTATATATGTTTTTGCCATCTCAATCTTCATTCTTTTAAGTCTTTTATCTCATTCTTTTGGTAGCTTCAACTTGAATATTTCTTTCAAGGTTAAATTCGACTGCCATTAAACTTTCCCTAACCACTTCAACAAACTTTTTCTTAATTTATCACCTATTGGAACCTATGTTACCCGGTTCGTTGTTTCGCTCAGTTTGAATTTGAGTTCATGGTTTGCCACTCTAAAATGAACCTGATTTGTAGGTATAGGTAGAGATAATTCATTTCTTAATTCACTTTTGTTCCCTAGATGGGTTCACAAGCTTTGTTTGCTTGTGTGTGCATGCATACCATTCAAGTATACAAGTTCAATTATACTGAAAAAAAATCTAAGTTAAGTAGAAATACATTAATATATGAGTGGGGTTCCTACGACCCCATTACGACTTACATTGTGACACACCGTTTGTCTTATATGGGCAAAAATATTTGAAATGGGCTGATTTTTTGTAAGAATGATCTTTGTGATGAGGGGATCATCCTTGCAAAAAATCATCCCATTCCAAAACTTCTAACCCCATCAAAATTGATTTACAAAAATTGGACGATCTAAAATTTTTCAACTTGTAAACATGGGGCTAGAAGTTTCATAATGAGCTGATTTTTGACAAGGATGATCTCCTCACCATAGAGATCATCCTCACAAAAATCAGCTCATTCAAACATTTTTGCTCATATAAGATAAAACGGTGTCGCAATGTGAGTCGTAATGGGGGTCTATGGAACCCGACCCTTAATATATATATATATATGGGAAATGTTCAGCACCCTAAGTTTTACCACACACTTTAACAAACGTTTTTTGTCTTACATGGGTTAAAAGTTTTGGAATGAACTGATTTTTGGTGAGGATGATCTCTATGATTAGAAGATCATCCTCCCCAAAAATCAGCCCATTCCGAAATGTTTAGCCCCATGTTTACACGTTAAAAAATCGTGGACCGTCCATTTTTTGTAAATCAATTTTGATGGGGTTAGAAGTTTTGGAATGAGCTGATTTTTGGTGAGGATGATCTCCTCACCATAGAGATCATCCTCACCAAAAATCAGCTCATTCCGAAACTTCTAACCCATGTAAGACAAAACGCATTTGTTAAAGTGTGTGGTAAAACTAAGGGTGGTGAACGGGACCCTATATATATATATATATATATATATATATATATATATAGGGGGGCGTTCAATGGCCAACTTTTTAGCAAACTTTTTGGCAAAACATTTTTCAAAACATGAGTTAGAGGTTTTGGAATGGGCTGATTTTTGGCAAGGATGATCTCTACGGTGAGGAGATCAATCACCAAAAATCAGCCCATTCCAAAACTTCTAACCCAATCAAAAATAATTTAAGAAAAATGGATGGTCCACGATTTTTCAACTGGTAAACATGGGTTAGAAGTTTTGGACTGGGCTGATTTTTGGTGAGGATGATCTACTCCCGTAGAGATCATCCTCACCAAAAATCAGCCCATTCCAAAACCTCTAACCCATGTTTTGAAAAATGTTTTGCCAAAAAGTTTGCCCTTGATCGCTACCCATATATATATATATATATATATATATATATATATATATATATATATGGGAAATGTTCAGCACCATAAGTTTTACCACACACTTTAACAAATTTTTTTTGTCCTACATGGGTTAGAAGTTTTGGAATGGGCTGATTTTTGGTGAGGATGATCTCTATGATTAGCAGATCATCCTCCCCAAAAATCAGCCCATTCTAAAATGTTTACACGTTGAAAAATCGTGGACTGTCCATTTTTTGTAAACCATTTTTGATGGGGTTAGAAGTTTTGGAATGAGCTGATTTTTGGTGAGGATGATCTCCTCACCATAGAGATCATTCTCAGCAAAAATCAGCCCATTCCAAAACTTTTAACCCATGTAAGACAAAACACATTTGTTAAAGTGTGTGGTAAAGCTTAGGGTGCTGAACGGGACCCTATATATATAGGGTCAGGTTCAAGGGCCATATGAGAAAACATAAAGAAAACTTTCGACGGTAAATAAAATTTTAAAATATGGGTTAGAAATTTTGGATTGAGCTGATTTTTTGTGAGGATGATCTCTATGATGGAAAGATCATCAAAAAAAAAAAAAAATTAGTCCAATCTGAAACTTCTAACCCCATTAAAAGTGATTTAGAATGTGGACCGTCGATTTTTTACCAATTTTTATCACAAATTTGTAAATCACTTTTGATGGATTTAGAAGTTTCTGATTGAGCTGATTTTTTGTGAGGATGATCTTCTCATCATAGTGACCATCCTTGCAAAAAATCAGCTCAATCCAAAACCTCTAACCCTTACTTTGAAAAACGAAAGTTTTCTCATATGGCCCTTGAACCTGACCCATATATATATATAGGGAAATGTTCAGCAACAAACATTTTTCAAAATATGGGTTAGAGGTCTTGGAATGGGCTGATTTTTGGTGAGGATGATCTCTACGGTGAGGAGATCATCATCACCAAAAATCAGCCCATTCCAAAACCTCTTACCCATCAAAAATGGCTTACAAAAAATGGACGGTCCACAATTTCCCAACTTGTAAACATGGGGCTAGAAGTTTTGGAATGGGCTGATTTTTGATGAGGATGATCTCCTCACCATAGAGATCATCCTCACCAAAAATCAGCCCATTCCAAAACCTCTAACCTATGTTTTGAAAAATGTTTGCCAAAATGTTTGTTGCTGAAAGGGACCCATATATATATATATATATATATATATATATATGGGTAGCGTTCAAGGGCAAACTTTTTAGCAAAACATTTTTCAAAACATGAGTTAGAGGTTTTGGAATGAGCTGATTTTTGGTGAGGATGATATCTACGGTGAGGAGATCATCATCACCAAAAATCAGCCCATTCCAAAACTTCTAACCCCATCAAAAACAGTTTATAAAAAATGGACGGTCCACGATTTTTCAGCTTGTAAACATGGGTTAGAAGTTTTGGAATGGTCTGATTTTTGGTGAGGATGATCTACTCACCGTAAAGATCATCCTCACCAAAAATCAACCCATTCCAAAACCTCTAACTCATGTTTTGAAAAATGTTTTGCCAAAAAGTTTGTTAAAAAGTTGGCCCTTGAACGCCCCCCTATATATATATAGGGGGGCGTTCAAGGGCCAACTTTTTAGCAAACTTTTTGGCAAAACATTTTTCAAAACATGAGTTAGAGGTTTTGGAATGGGTTGATTTTTGGTGAGGATGATCTCTACGGTGAGGAGATCAATCACCAAAAATCAGCCCATTCCAAAACTTCTAACCCAATCAAAAATAATTTAAGAAAAATGGATGGTCCACGATTTTTCAACTGGTAAACATGGGTTAGAAGTTTTGGAATGGGCTGATTTTTGGTGAGGATGATCTACTCACCGTAGAGATCATCCTCACCAAAAATCAGCCCATTCCAAAACCTCTAACCCATGTTTTGAAAAATGTTTTGCCAAAAAGTTTGCCCTTGAACACTACCCATATATATATATAGGGTCCCGTTCACCACCCTTAGTTTTACCACACACTTTAACAAACGCGTTTTGTCTTACATGGGTTAAAAGTTTCGGAATGAGCTGATTTTTGGTGAGGATGATCTCTATGGTGAGGAGATCATCCTCACCAAAAATCAGCCCATTCCAAAACTTCTAACCCCAGTTTACAAGTTGAAAAATCGTGGACCGTCCATTTTTTGTAAACCATTTTTTATGGGGTTAAAAGTTTTGGAATGGACTGATTTTTGGTGATGATGATCTCCTCACCGTAGAGATCATCCTCACCAAAAATCAGCCCATTCCAAAACCTCTAACCCATGTTTTGAAAAATGTTTGCCAAAATGTTTGTTGCTGTAACATTTCCCTATATATATAATAAATTGGTTTGACTGAACCAATTAAAAAAAGAGTTGTGTTTTTCTAATTCCCCTATGTGGCTGTGCATAGAAACATAGATTTTTTCCCTGAGGATACACAAGTGTGCATCCTAACCTATGGTCCTATGCACAGCCACGTGGTGGGGAGCTATTTATCATTATTCTTAAAAAAAAATTGTTTGGATCGCTGAACCCAATCAAAATTCAGAGGGTTCGTGGTTCACTTGATTATACCACATGAAGACAGTAAACAACTCCACGAGTTCTTCCAATAAATAAAAGTGCAATATTATGTGTGAATCTCGAAAACATTATCTTTTGATTCTTAGCCCCAGCATTTCTTGGGGGAAAAGTGTAAGTTCTGTACATAAATATGTAAGCTTTAATAACTCAGAAAATTGAGGCATGTGTACTGAGCACTTAGGGAGTCAAGTCTCCTCCAATCCAAGCAGTTAGAACAGAGGAGGCAACCAATGAAGGTTAAGGTAGCAGTTTAGATTACTAAGTTCATATATAAATAGAGAAACATATTCTAATGCACAAGGTTGGGAGGTGGGTGAAGCTGGCCCTGTTGCACAGAAAGCGGGGGACGTTTGTTGTGATCCTACACACATATACATCGAATGGTCAAAGAAAAAGCAAACCAGAATGATTATGTACAATATGTGCAGAACTATGCATGTAAAGATGGTTTCTCATATGGATATATCAAGAGAATAATCTGGAATTATTGAGTAAAAAGAGTTTCTAGATATTCTGTTAATCATGTCAAAAAAAGAAGCACAAACTCACAAGTAGATCAAAATAGTGTAAATTTAATGGTTATCGGTGTTTACTATTTACAGATGAAATGCCGTCCATTTCCTACAATTTTATCAACCAACTAAACTAAAGAAGCAAAAGAGACAGATAAGGTACAAGACTTCGATGATGATTATCTTGATCAAAATTAGATAATACCCAAATGCAAGATATTGAATTGGAAATTTGTAACCCAAACTGATTATTTTACTTGCTTTGCTTTTGCTATTAGCTCTTTCTAGTACTTTAGGAGTAATAGCTTTAGGAGTGGAGCTTACAGTAAGGAATGTAATATCAAGTAATTGTGGATCCTAGATTGCTAAAAACAGTCACTTAGGAGCAGAGCAATTCAATTCCATTGCGCTTTTAGGAGCCATTTCAACGCTGTAGAATAGCAATATAGCGTGGTTATGGTTTCCAATTTTTAGGATCCAATTAAAACCAGGTCTCAAATGGGCGCATCTGTTTGGAACTAGTTAAATTTAGATCTGAAACAGGTAGAGCTGTTTGAGTTCCAGCTCTATCAGTCAAGTAGTCGTAAGGTTAATGGGTAAAAGGAAACAGTTGGTGCATTTAGAGTACATCCTAAATTTCTCAGGTAAAGTCAGCTCCTGGGATTCACAAATTGCAATTTTGTGTGAAACCAAGCTTTTCTTCTCTAGTTGTCTTCCATATCTCTGGCCATCATCTCGGTAAGTTCACTTGCTTTATATGATTTCTCCTTAGGTGGGTCACAGAAAGCTTCCATTTAATGCCTTCTTATGGTGAGTTTCTAGATTTTTTTTCTTCTTTTCTTTTCTGTTATGTATTTTTGAATGGTTTGTGCATATTTAATGCCTTCTTATGGTGAGGTTTTTTTCCTGTCAAGTAGAAAATTATATTAAAAGAAGAGATGGGACTAATGGGGTTGAGTAAGCCTCAAAGGACAGAAAGAAATACAGAGTTCTCCCAAAATCAAGCAAGTCCCATATAAAGATGAAATAATGAAGGGAAAAAAAAAAGAACCCAGCACTCCCGAGATAGCTTGGTCTAGTTGTATATGAGAGAGCCTTGATGTTCAAAATGATTCTCCTATCTTCAAAGATCCTCCTTTTTTTCCCCCAACTAGAGACCCCAGCAAAGCACAAAAGAAGAAGCCTCCCAAATGAAATGACCTCTAGATGAGAAAGCGTAGGAACGCCAACTCCAAAACAATCTAGGATGACCATGGAACAATCCAAAATAAAAAAAATCTACAAGTCACACTTCACGAGGTCCATTGTGTTCAAAACCAATGTTTGATAAAATAAGAAATCAACAATAGTACACTACTCATAACCCATTACTAGGCTCAAACTATAAGCAAACCATAAAACCAAAAATTCAAGGGGAAACAAACAAAAAAAACATGATATATTGTGACTTCACCATTGTTGATTACTGTTATAATGAGACAAAAAGAAAGATTTGTGCCTTAGCTGAGTGGCTTCAATAGAGATTAGTTGTACCTTAGGATCCTTCAATTTTTGTTTTAACTCTTTGATGGACATGTAAGCTATTTAATTCGGAGACAGTGGTCTAGCAAACTTACTTTGCCATATGTGGGGAAGATCAAAGCTTCTCATTTTGCCACAAAATCATGTCAGCAATTATGTGTGGGAGATGGGGAAAAAAATGTCGTGCTGGTGGGGATTTTCAGAAGTGAGGGTGGTGGCACTTGCAGAGAGGGTAAGAAGATGTCCAAGGGTAATTTGGTCTTTTCACCCAAATTTAGCCCATCCCAGTTAATCAATGACGATGGGACTTGGTCAGGGGCAAGTCAACAAGTTTTAGTATCAGGGTCGATGTCAGTAAAATCAAAGTGGGATAGGTCAAAATTACTCTATAAGAACTAGGCAATCTAGTAACCCCTTCGTCCGAAAACCTATTTGTGTCATTTGCTACCTATGTGTTTATTGGGAAATGCCCATAAAAATCCATACACAATCTTTCTCCTTGGGTATGTTGAGTCTTGTTGTTTATATTCTAAAATGTCTCTTCACCCAGATTGCGTGCGAAAGGAACCACTACCAATTAAAAAAACTTGACTAATCTCCAAAGAGATATCTCCACGTTTATCGGATTGGGTAGGTAATTTCTGATTTGTAAACAAACCCTTACAATTGATCAATAAAGCTTCTCAAAACGAGCACTGATGTTCAATAATTACGCATAATAAATGGCAAGGAGTACATGTAGTGCATGCACTATATATTTTTTCACAATGAATAACGAACTTACTCCAATTTCTGTAACAGAATGGCAACACGAACACCTAACTGATGGAGCTCCATATGGATACATCAGCAACACAGAGCAATTCCCACACTTGACATTCCCTACTTGATGAGCTGACAAAAAAAAGTAACAAAATCATATTTCTTGACATTTGCAAGTTAGCAAAACTTGTTTTATACAGACAAAGAAGTTCAAAAAGTAATTCAGGATTGAAAGGCAACAGATATTCGACAACTCAAAGATGGTTTCAAAACCAAAATATTTTTTCAGTTTTCCAAACTATACATGGTTTAGTACTTTATTTTCCTTTTTGAATCAAAAGGAAGAAAACAGAATGAAGAAACCCATATTCAACAAACAAGAATATGCATTACACATGCATCGTTGAGCCCAAATCCCTGTTCACGCTCTCTAATACTAATTTTTTTCCAATTTTGTTCCTGTGCTTCCTTCTCATCTCTTCTCCTTTTCTACCCTAAACTTCTACTGCACTAGAGTCTAGATGCCACAAAAGAAGTCAATTTGTCTAACTTACAAAGGCTCAGTAATGTGAACCATGAAGCTACATGAGAAACCATGAGTCATAATTCCCAAGAGTAAGCATGGGTTATTGTGGGTAGTGGGTACTACTTACTAGTATTACATAAGTCTCATCTGAAACAACAGCAATTCAACAAAAGATTAAATGAGAAATCTGCTCAGCTCATTATTAGCAGTTATCAAACATGATGGTTGTGAATCTATCACATGTCGGCCCACAAACGTGTCACTCGCATTTTTGACAATAAATTCATTAAATAGGCTCAAGACAGCAAGAATTTACAGTATTACATACAGATGGATGCAAACCTATAGAAAGACAATTTCCTTTCTTTCTTTCTTTTTTTCAATTTTTATATATATATATATATATATATATACATTTTTTTTTAATATTTATATTTTTTGGATAGCTGTAAGTGTGAATGCCAGATTTCGATTCCAGGTCTGTGGTGTAACCATTCACAGACTTTATCACTTCGCCTTTAGAATGTCAATCAAAAATAATTTCTGCAGTATTTTAAGTTATGTGCTCCAAAAGGGTACAGAAATATTGCATCCTTTCCGGGCAAACATACAAGTTGAGATACAAATACTGGCACAAATTTATAGGGGAGACAACAATTTTGAAAATAAATGGTGAATCCAGACAGAATAAATATGATTAAGATTGATTGTTAAACAGCATAAGAGTTCCTGATAAGAAAATAAAATAAAGGAAGATACCAAACCCTCCAATACAAGATTTACTGTCTGACATCCTGGACATTTAACATGTATGGCTCCATTTTTATAAGAAAGTAGACTACGGCAGACTCCACAAACCATTTGACCCATCTCTGCATCCAACACACATAGTTAACACATTGAGATAACTTTTAAGAATCAGATCAAGTTTATGAAATAATGATGAGAACTATGTCATTAAAAATATTTACCAACTAGGTTGCCCTTCACATATAAAAAGATGACATAATAATGCTGAAATAAAGCATTTGAATTTTGTACTACAAAAGAATTTAAAAATTATCAACAAAGTTGATGAACAAATTCGTATTTTAGTAAAACTTGAAACCATTGGAAGGAGATCGTTGCACAGGTCTCAAAGAATTATTTGGCAAGTGTGGTTTAAATTTTTTTACCTTTTGTTAATATGCATATTGCTCTCAACCTAAGTTGAGTAGGTCGTTAGTCTAAATGACATTAGGGTTTCAAATATAGCCTTCTTTCAGGTGGGGATGTTTGTAATGATTTAATGACAAATTAGAAACTTAGTGGGTAGAAATACTTCTTGAAGATAGTCAAAGTGATGTAGGACAATGAGGGGAGATACGAACACGATGGGGGGTTTAGGGAATTTAGTTTAGGATTTTTGGTAAGAATTAAGGATTTGTGATTGGGTTTAGGATTTGGGTTAGGATAGGTAAACCCAAAAGTAATATTATTATTTTTTTCTTGCAATTACAACAATTTCAGTAGGATATATGAAATAAGCGTTAAAGAAAATAGGAAAAGGACTAAGGGTTGAGGTTTATAAGTTTCAAGAATCAAGAATTAAGAAAGGGGTTTTAAGAATCACGAAAATCAAGAAAAAACAAAAGAATAAAAAAGAAAAAAAAAGATTAAAAGAAAAAAAAAAAAAAAAAAAAGAAATAATAGAAGGTAGAATCTTGGAATCACACTAAAAATGGTGGAGAACTCACTTCACTCCATAAAAGAAACTCATTATTTATTCATCAAATCTTTATTGTTCATTTATAAAAAAAAAAAAAACCCTAATACAATCTATATAAAAAAAATAATTCAAGAATCCTAGTCAAACTAAAATACCAAATAAATAAATCTAATTTTCATAACTTTCCCTCTATTAATTTTCAAATCCTAATAAGAAAAATTAAAGTTACTAAATTGCCCTAACTCTTATATTAAGACCATGGACCAATCAAACATCAAAATAAGCCCAAAAAACATAAAATTAAAGCCCTAAAATTTAAATCTAAATAAAAACTAAAATCTACTTTTCAAGATTTGATGTCCACATCACAAAGCTTGTCGATGTCAAACGGATTAAGTCTACTCTATCCTCATGGTTCAACTAAGCTCTACTTGCTCCAAATCTTCCTAGGAGCGTGCACTACTTGGCAGAGAATGTGTATTTTACCTCGGTTCTAATTTCTAAAGGCTTATAAATTACTAAGTTATAAACTAAATTTCAAAAACAAATAATCTCAAAAAAGATCTTTTAAAAGAAGACAGTTTTATATTCTAGAAGAGTATGAACAATCTGAAGTAGCACTTCTTCACGTTAAGCTTCTCTTATACAATAGAGAATTTCTTTGTTTATTTGCATTGAGTTGAGATGGTACAAGTGAACAACCCTATAATGCAATAATCTATATTTTATTTTATGAGTAGCTCCCATTCTCTATATGGCCCCTAATTATCCACCAAACTTGCATGGAAATGCCTACTTCCCATTGCAACCGGGTTCCGTTGTAGCATGTCACTATTGAGGAACGCCTTTGCATGAATGGAATGAAATGTTTGAGAGATGATTCCCGAACTCCTAAACTAATTCCCAAACAGGATATATCAAGAAAAGACATCAGATTTTACAATAGTCAAAGATTACTAAAACTGAAAAAGTAAATAATAATAATGCTTAGTAATTTAAAACTAAAACCTATTAAATAATAAAATATAATTTCAAACAAAAAACCAATACATTTTGGTCAAGCTTATATCACCAATGACCACCCTTATTTTATAGAACTATATAACTTAATTTCCTAATTTTAATTAAATATGAAAACTTCTTCAAACAAAACAAAACTAATTAATCATTTCAAATAAAATTCTAGTATAATAAAAAAGAAAATATACCAATTATTGACAAATAGTAAGTTATTCATTTGCTCATCATCATCATTATACCTTACATCCCAATTACTAGGGTCGACAACACGAACTAATGCAGGATGATAAGAAAATTTGGGGGTTTTAGGAAATTTGGTTAAGGATTTGGGCTGAGGCTTGCGATTTGGGTTATGATAGAATAAGCCAAAAAGTAAAATATATATTTTTTCTCGTAATTACAACAATTTCAATAGGATAGAAAAAAGGGTTAAGGATTAAGATTTGGAAAAGAGATTAATTAAGTAAGGATTAAAGAAAGTGAGAAAGGATTAAAATAAAATGAAGTTTGTAGGTTTCAAGAATCAAGGAAATAAAAAACAAGGAACTAAAGAAAATCAAGAAAAAAAGAAAAATAAAGATTAGAAAAAAAAGATAAAAGGGATAGAAAAATAAAACCTAAGAATCACACCAAGGGTTTTTTGGAATCACACCAAGAATGATGGAGAACTCACTTCACTCCCTCAAACAAACTCATTTTTTATCCATCAAAATCTTCGTTGTTCATTAATAAAATAAAATAAAAACCTAATACAATCTATATAAAGAAAATAAATCAAGAATCCTAGTCAAACTAAAATACCAAATAAATAAATCTAATTTTCGTAACTTTCTCTCTCCTACTTTTCATACCCTAATAAACTAAAGTTACTAGACTACCCCTAAATATTATACTAAGACGATGAGCTAATAAAATATCAAAATAAACCCAAAAAACATAAAATTAAAGTCCCAAAATAAAAATCTGAATAAAAACTAAAATCTACTCTTTAAAATTTGATGTCCCCATCTATTCTCCTCGACTAGGAAGATTTCACCATTGACGAAATAAAATTATAGTAATTCTTATCATTGGTTGCGTTCTGCATTGCAAACCTTATTTTGTTCATGAACCAAGATCACCAGTCATTCGCATATTTTCTTACTACAACCATCTATGTCATTTTCAATTCTTCTTGTCCTTGTTAAGCCCCCAACTTTCACCAACACACGCCTCATTGTGCTATAGAATAGTAACGGTGTCCATGTGGCACATCTTAGTTGAGTTCAATTCACATCGGGTCCCTAGCCAGCCTATTCTCTATCTAGCATGCATGCCAATGTGTTTATTCCCCAATTTACCAAAAAAAAAAAAAAAGTGCCATGTTGACATGGTACAGGATCACGACTCTTCAAAAAGTAATAAATTAACTAATACTTGGCTATTGTCTCTTTCATCTTTCATAAGTCCATTTCTAAGCATGGTTTTTAAACTCGGTATCTCGTCTTGTCTCGTTCAGCTCTGATACCGAGTCATCTCGGACGAGTTTTCCGATACGTTTGAGACGTCTCGTGAGACAAATCAAAAAAATTGCACGTGAGTCATAAAACTCGGTAAAAAAAATGACTTTGTGAGTTGGTCTCGTTCAGCTCTGATACCGAGTTAACTCGGACGATACGTCTCGGTCTCGGACAAGTTTAAAAACTATGTTTCTAAGGATGAGAAGTTAGGTTTAATGTAAATTAACTAACTGCTAGTTGAAGGGAGTACAATAATAAGATAGATCATGATACGTAGTAATAACAATCCAACAGGAAACATTACAATATCAGGAAGTATTTCAGAGCATTACATATGGTTGAAGAAAATCGAAACTTAATTATTTAAAATTCCTGCAGATATTAGAACTGATTTAGCAAATCCTTTCGATTAAATGTAAGTGCGACGAAAATGAATCGAAGAATCCCTTATTTAAATATGTTCGGGATTTGAAGCCGAAATTCAGCCAAAATTATGGGTAGAAAGCAAAAAATTGAAACTAAAAACTGTTGATTGATCTAAAGAGAAATTAGGTTACACAGAGAATCAAAATCTATGAGAGAGAGAGCTCACCAGGAGAGGAGGTTTCAGTGTTGTGGCCGTCCATCGTGTACGGATCCCAAGTCCGAAAAGTTTATTAAACCAAAGGAAAACTGTAACAAATCGGGTAAAAATCGATTACAAACTCTAGTTTCGGCCGGTTTTTAGGCGCTACGGTTTTCCTGTAACATTCTAAAGAAATTGCAGAAGAGTCAAGCGGCAGACTTCCTGATCTATGGTAATTAGGATTACTTTTTAGTTTTTAAGGAAAATTACTTAATGCACCCCTTGAGGGAGGGACCTTTTTCTAAATACTTTTGGGCCGTATCTTGATGATCCATTTTTTTTAACTTTTTCTTTCTTTAATGCTCTCCACCTCTGGGGCTGAAACCCGATTCGAAAATTGTACCGTATCGACCCGTACCCGAAAATTACCCAAACCGGATCAGACCCAATTTGGTTCGGTTCAGGTTCTACCTGAACCAAAACCCGACCCATGTTTTACACGTTATTCATTACCCGATAATTGAAAAATTACAAAAAAAAACAAAATTATTGATTTTTTTTTACCCCCATCCCCCAATGGTCATAAGACCGTTCATTTTAAACTTTGTTTCAATAGATTGAATTTTTTTCTATCATTATTTAGATTAATAAACTATTTTTCGTTTTATAAATTTTTATAATGTAAATACATATTTATACATTTGAATTTTAGTTTGGAAACTAAAGTATTTATATAATTAAAATTTTATATATAAATCATTTTCTTAGATTAAAACTTGAACTTATCTAAATTATAATATTAAAATTAATATGTTTTAATATATGTCTGAACGTGAAAAATCAGGTTTGGGTAGGCTATGGTACACCCTTTTGCTACTTACCCGTACCCGAAAATAGTGGGTTCGGTTCCTATTCCAAGTATACCCAACCTAATTTTCGTACTTGAAAAATCGGGTTGGGTTTGGTTCTGGGTACTCGAATATACACCCCTATAATCTTCAGAGCTGCAACTTTTGGGTGGGCCGAACCGAGTCCAATGGATCCAACCTGATCTTGGGTGGATTGGGCTTGGGCACAGACATTGGGTTGCCAATTTTGCTTGATCCCAAACTAAATATTGTTATAATTTAAAGTAATTTTTAAATATCTTGCTTTCATTTTCATTCACATTTCAAACTTTAGCCCATCATCATCTTATTTTTCTTTACATTTTTTATTTTATTTTATAATTTTATGTATTCAGAGCTTTGAAATATATTTTAGGATAAAGAATTGTAAATTTTATATTAATTTACCTTCCATTCATCTTTATATAAGTCATTATCAATACTAAAATATATACTATTAATAAGGATTGAGCCAAATTGACTTGGGCTGGGCTTGGGTTGAACATTTCCTGTCCAACCCAAATCAATTTGGGTTGGACACAGATTGATTTCAACCCAGCCCAACCCATCTGAGTTGCGGCCAACTCATCTTATCACCTTTCTAATATTTAAAAAATACTCAAACTATTCTTTTCTCACATCTTTTAATTTAAAGAGTTGTTATTAGTACCCCCAACATCTGCTTATCAAATCATAATTAAAAAAAAATAAAATAAGTGAATAATTAAGAATAAGTAAAAGTTGGGGTGTCAATAAAATCTCTCTCTCTCTTAGATTTCTATTTTTTGGATTTAAGATTTTATATGGGTTTAATTATAAAGGTAAACAACTACAGAAATTGTTATAATGGTTAGTAAAGTAGAGATTATATTCACAATGAAGAAAGAATGATACAATAATAACTTGGAACATATAAATATAACTTTTAAAATGTTTTGACCATTTGTGATAATGAATAACGAACAGGGAACAATGTACTCAAATTTTGAATATTTAATCGTAAAATTTAATTTGAATGTCTGCTTTGGCACTATAAGATATGCATTTTGGATATTTTGAGAAGATCTATCCAATGTCAAATTCAAAAACAAAAATCTTTGACAAAGTGATTGTACATGCACACACATGGTAAGTAGGAAAATTTGACAAAAAAGGATTTCTCAAGAAGTTTCCTCACAAGAAGCAAAGTATTGTATAGAGCAAACCAATGCAATACCAAAAATGTATCAAAAAATGGTTTATCAAGAAAAGAATGATTCTAACAAGTGGGATTCATAGCAAAAGTTAATGACCTAACTAACCTCGAACACTCGAGACAACAACAATCATTCCCCACCAAACGATCGAAAAATACTAAAATTAAAAGTAATGATACGTCATGATACATGATTTTGAGAATACTCCAAAAAATTGTATCTATTTATTGATTGACTTAATTGTCGAAATAAAACTTCAGACATTGCATCAATGCAAAAGTGTCATGTGTACAGAAGAGTGGGATAGAAAAATCTATCTCACATGCACTACTTTGAGTCATCAAGAAAAGAAAAACATTTTATCTGATGGAACCATTACATTAATAATTCTCGAGTCGTGTTAGAGTGAGCTCAACAAGATTGTACCTCATATCTTACTTTCTTGACATAAACTTTATGTCAAGAAAGTGAGATATGAGGTACAATCTTGAGGTCACTTGAGGATTATTCTAATTCTTCTTGGTGTCAAAGTCGTTGAATGGGTCCTAAGACCTAACCATTTCATATACAATTATTAGACATTATGTCATTATAATTAATAAACTAAAAGCATATTAAAAAATATAATAAAATTTAGCTTAAACCTTAAGTTCCTTTCAAAGGAAAAAAGTCCTGAGAAAATAGACATTCAACTACTCATCTCTTCTTACCTATTGTTACCAAAAACAAAGAAACTTTAATTTCCAAATATAGGAGTCATTAAGAAGGAATTTTTAAGTGCAACGTGGTTAAAAGTCAGAAAATGAAGTTTAAGGATGGTAGTGACCGTTGAGGGTCTTCACCTACAAAACCATAAAGGATCAGATCCCCTACTCACAGGAGTTCAATTGCAGCCAAACTCCTTGTTTCCTTGGATGCCACATGGCATATTCTACGTCCCATGGCCCACTTCTTGGAAAATCTACAATTAAGTTTTCTCATGATTGGCTTTAGACTGATCATGGGTCATGTGTAGGGCTGCAACTTGGATAAGCTAACCTGAACTCAACCCGATCAATGGGCAAGCCTTGGCTGAGTTATGTAGAAGATGAGTTGAGCTTGTGCTAGGATATCTCAACCTGAACTCAATTCGGGTTGAGGGTTCATGCAACTCAACTCAACCCCAATCCAATGCTATATATTAACATATAAATATTTTATTTATTTTTTAAGTTATCTTTTTCTAAATATATTTGTAAAACTAAGGAAAAAAATATCTTTTATTTATTTTTCTTTGTATTTAAATCTATTGCTAAATATATTTATGTCCAATAGTACATATTTTTGTAGATAAAGAGCCCAACCCGTTGAAAGTTACTTAACTTGGGCTAACTCAAACTCAACACAATTTTAAGAGCTCAATCACGGATTGGGTTGAGCTCGGGTTGAGAGTTCTACAACTTGGGTTTACCCTTCAACCAACCCAAGTTGCAGCCCTATTCATGTGTCTGAGATGCCATGCCACATGGCATACAAAAAAATCAGGAGTTGGTTATAATCCAACTCTCGAGAGTACAGGATTCAGACTTCACCTGAAAAAAAAAAATGTAACCAAACAAGTGCACCACCCTATCTACCACGTCCTAACACACTGACCCTTTCTAATTCAAATTCACAAATTAAACTACAAAATTTCATCTTCCCTTAAAACACACCCTCTCTTGAAGCACATATGCACATTTCCATGGCTAAGGCTAAGAAGCTCTGCACCTTTCTACTAAGGCTCTTAGCTTTGGGTGCAACACTTTCGGCGACCATTGTCATGGTGACAAGTCATGAAACTACGACCGTCTTGAACTTATCGTTCAAAGCAAAATTTAATAATACACCCGCTTTCAAGTAAGTTTCTTTCATTTTCTTTTTTTTTTATCTTCTTCTTGTTGTTCTTCTTCTAAGTGTTGGTTACTAAAATTTGGTACAGGTATTTTGTGATTGTGAATGCAATTGTAAGTGTTTATGGGCTTCTAGTTCTTTTTCTGCCTTCAGAGAGTTTGCTTTGGCGCTTAGTTGTGGCTTTGGATGTGGTAATTATACAAAGTTTTTCATTTTTTTTTAAATTATTTTTTTAATGAGAACTTACATTTCCAAACCACACCAATTTTTTTTATTTTATTTTTATAACACAACAATGGAACTAATTAAATAGGGATTTTACCCAAAACAAGCACAACTTATGTCCAAATTAAGGTTTTGGTACACTGTTCATTTTAATTCCCAAAACATGCATTTCGAGTGAATTCGTCACTTTTATAATCAATGAATTCATTGCTATATCTACAAATTTGTAGATATTAAAAGTGACGAACTCACGAGTTTGTTTATATTAATGGCAAATGCATGTTTTGGGAATTAAAATGATCAGTGTACCGAACTCGGAATTTTGTCATATTCAGCTGATGAAATGGAGATTCAACCAATTAAATATGTTATCTGGGGTGCTGATATCCATTTTACTTTTTAGTGATTGCACCCCCTACCCCCTATTTTCCCTTCTTTCTCCATACTCCACAGAAGCTAGTCATTTCAGTAAAAAAACTCCTTTATGTTCTAAAAGGACTGGTTGTATAAGTAACTGTTTCTTGCTCTTCGCTTTCTTCATTTTTTTTTTTTCAGATATTTTCTATCTTTGCTCTCATTGGGTAGTCATATATGATTTCACATATAAGTGTGTTATAATAAAAAGTTGGTGTGGCAATAGAATATCTATTTAATTTTAGTGTTTATACTTCAATATGAGTTTAATTAACAATGGCTTTATGGGTTATCTAGATTGTTACAATGCTACTTACTTCCAGCATTTCTGCGGCCATAGCGATCGCTTACGTGGGAAAGAAAGGGAACTCTCATGCAGGTTGGCTCCCCATCTGTGGCCAATTCCCCAAGTTTTGCCATCATGTCTCGGGAGCTCTAATCGCTGGTTTCATCGGTGTACTAATTTACATGGCTCTTCTTCTCTATTCCATCCACACTGTCCTCAATCCACTTCTTGTTTAGGTGATTGGGTAGCGTCGTAAGTTAGTATTTTTGGCTCAAACCCCTTTCACTGTTTTATTTTCGACCAGAATTAATGTACTACAATTATTGATGAATTACGATAATTAAAGGCACCTTATACAAGGTAGATATATTGACGGGAGGGGGTGATTATGTGAACAACATTACTACTATATGGAAAATATAAGTGAATTTCATCAACTTTCTGAATGGCTCATCATTATTGTTTCATCTAATTGGAATAATTATAACAAACACACAAAGTAAAGACATTAATGAGTCCTTGGTTGCCCATATCCAAATCGCCAATAATTTTTATCGGCATAGTTTCCATTGTCTGCAAATCTCTGTTCCTTAAGAAATTCTGTAAAACTTTATGAAACAAAAACTGTTTGCAAAACATTGTACAGCTACAATGCACAAAAATTTTTCAAGGCCGGGGTCACTTTCAGATTGATAAAGAACGACAAAGAGGAAAATCCAGTCCTCTTGGTGTGTGCATCATTCCATCGAAGAGATTAGAGATTTTGAAGCTCAATGTTTCTCTTATGTTTTTGTGTTTGGAGAAACTTATAGGATGGCTTAGATTCTCATAAGTATGCTTAATGGTGTAGGCAAGATCGAGTTAAATCTTAGTTCACTCCCAAGAGAATTGATTGACATTGTTAGGGAGGATGCGAGCCACCAATCACTACGTTAGGCTGTAATTATTTGTCATTTTAATGTTGGTGACAGCCTGACCCCCTGATTACCCTCCAAAAAAAAAATTACCGAGAATTTAAACAACTTAACAACTTAACAAATTGGCGCCATCATATAATAATGATGGAATGAGTGCTGCCTTAAGAGGTTAAACATAGTGTTCAATATTTAGAATATCAAGCAACAACTGAAATTTATTGAACTTGAACGATGTTCTGTGTAATCAAACTAGAGGGAATACTTATTGCTATCTTCAACTTTATAAAAACACGCTCGGCTGAGTTTTAATACATATTTCCAATTTAAGATCTTATTTTCTTTACAAAAAATAAAACAAAAAAAATTACAATTTTCAATTCCACCAAGGGGAAATAGTAATTTAAATGTTTATACAATCCCAGTGAGACTCATGGGTTTATTTTACATATTTACAAGTAACAATAATTGGTCATGGGATTTTCGTCAAATTTTTAAAAGAATCGTCACTTAGCTAAGTGATAAGACTTGTGGAGGGTTGTTCCCAGGTCCTAGGTTCAAACCCCTTGAACCCATACTTCTTATGGTAATTACTACTAATCATTAACAATATTACTTGTGCTATACAAACATTTACTTATTAAGAAAAAAAATTCAAAATTTTAATCATATTCTTCAACAGAGTTTGCAAAAATTTAGGGATCTTTTTCTAAAGGGAGGTTGGAGGTTCCCTATTATAGGACTAAGGTAAGTTAATTAGTATAAATAATGGTTATAGTGAGGATTTTCCAATTGAATGAAGGTTTTATTTATTTATTTATTTTTAGTTTTTAATACTTTGGTGTTTGAAGTTCATTCTTTTTCCTAAGATATATGATCTCTCTTTCATCAATGAGTAGATGCCTCTGTACCAAATTCCTAGAGAGTGAATATGATATAAAGATCTACATGTTTTAAGCAAAAGTAAAATACTCTTTCATTCACAGTTTAAGCCAGAACATCACACAAGGGAGTTTTTCAATCATTTCTGCATTTGATTACATAATCATCCTAACCATTATTTTGAAAAAAAAAATACATCTTAACAAAATAACTAAAGACAACAAACAAAATAGATATGGCGATCATATTAAAATACAATAGAATACTGAATCCATCCTTACATTGAAGAAATGGAAGAGTTCATTTTACCAATCTTTATCTGCTTTTTTTCCTCACAGTTGCTGCTTTCATTGCTTAGATTAAGCTAAGTTTCTCTCACGCATTAGAGATTCAATCTTCTCGACATCTTCTGGCATGTCAACACCATGAGCGTCATGATCTACCTTGATTACCTAAAACAAAAGATATAGAATTTCAAAATCTTTTATGAATCAATTAGGTTCTCAATGACGATCACAATGGGTGTTGGTTTCTATGGGAAGTATCATACAAAAAATCAAAATTCTCAGAATATCTACCTTCATCTTGTACCCATTCTCAAGGACTTTTAGCTGTTCTAGATCTTCTTCTAGTTGCAGAGGAGTAGGTGAAAGTTCTGGATAGATCCTTAAAAACTTCGAATCATAGCTCTAGCAAAATGTAGGCAACATTAGCATGCAATTATCAATTTAATGCTAGTAATACATGTTGATAAGCATGTTAGAATATATTTTCCATGCAAGAAAATTTATGCAAAATAAATAAATAATAGTAATAATAATAAGAGCAAAATACAAAATTAATACCTGAATACCAAGATGTAGCAAGTATGGGAAGTTTGGATTGACTTTCCCTGACCTGCCATGGATAAATACATGGAATGTTGAGGATACTGTGTCCTAATGCGAACAAGCTGATAAATGCCAAACTCACTTGTTATATGGGATTAGTCCTCTTGAGAAATAGATTGCATAACCCTGATTGTTCACCACACATTTCACCCTGTTTGGATCATCCCCATCTTCAGGTTTTAGAGATGTTACTGCAGTGCTAAACACAGCATCTGGGGCTCCCTGCAGAACTCACAAGAATCAATTGAAAAAAAAAAAAGCAACAAAAACATTAACCTGAAGAAAGTTGAGTCTTTATCTAAATGAATTGAGGAACAAAGAATTTGTTAGATTATGTATTACAAGAAAGAATGAATGATAAAGGGGGTTTATGACAGTTGTAGTGTATAAAATTTCGACCATTTTTTGTTTTGTTTTTTTTGTTTTTGTGTTTTATAGGTAAGCTGGACTTGAACCCATGACCTCAAAGTTGCTTTGCAATTTGTCAAACCAACTGAGCTATGGATTTAAGCCCAACAAAATTTTGACCATGAACTTCAAAGTTATGAACAACTTGACGTCCATCGTTCACACCTATAATGGGGTCCAGTAAAAATTTTAATATATGCAAAAGCTATCAAACCATTTATGCTGCTCCATAAGAAATAAAGGAGAACATTTGAATGATGCGTCCTCTATGAAAAAAAAAAGAGCTAAAATATTTGGCTTTTTTCTATGGGTAAGGACTTGAACCCACGACCTCAAAGTTGTTTTGCAATGTGTCAAACCAACTGAGATATGGGTCTGAGCCCAACTAAAATATTTGGCTTACTAGAAGATTATAAGTATTCGCCAAGAAACTAACGCAACATTGGACAAATTACCTACCTGAAGAGCTTTGACAACCCCATCTATTATCTCAGGTTCAATAAGAGGCTCATCTCCCTGAATATTGACAACAATATCATACTTCTTCTCAAGCTTCTGAAGTGCTTCATTGCAACGTTCAGTGCCTGAAAATTAAACTACTATAAGCTATGAATTGACAAGTACATATGAGCAAATATTGAAATTTGCACCAAGTAAACTTCCAAAGCTCGTACCATTTCGGCAATATTCTGAGGTCATTATCACATCTGCCCCAAACCCTCGACAGCATTCTGCAATCTTTTCGTCGTCCGTTGCCACAACTTGTGCAAGGAGAAGGTGTATATGGTAAGTTTAAACAAAGAAACATAACACTAAAAGACTCTTCAGACAAACAGTTCCTATATTGGCACTCCTGATCCACTCATGGTGCACTACTACATTTTACGCTTCCAACAGCACTAAGGACCGGAATGCCAACAAATTCATAGTAAGTTGTTAAACCTAAGCAGGTTAAGTTGAGCAATCTCAGTCATTTGTGGGTCCAGTAACACTTCACCAATTAACCAGAGGCTTTGTTCCATAGAAGGCTTTCAATAATATAGTTCTATTTTTGTAATTTTAAAAACTAACCAACATGATTATAGGGTCGTGGGGTTGTATACTAGGTTTTTTACCAAAGCGACCCTGATATTATTAAGTCCAAATGTAAAAGTGGGGTATTTATGGGATCCAAATTTTGGTGTCAAACGACTTCTACTCCGCCTTTTCTCGTTATAATCATAAAGATTTTTTAGCCTTATAATTGGCATTGCAACATTATATGGTATCCACTGCAGACATTTTGCATCATCCACTAACAGGTAACCGCCATCTTGTTTCAAATCTACTGAATAGTAAGCACTTTTAAAGTCAAACATTATGGCATAAAAATCATGAATGTGTCCTCAATATAGGAACACAGGTAATACTATACGAGATAAACAAGATGGAGGGTGTCAAACACCTAAACCAAATCCGTAATCCTTGCCGATGTTTTCAAAGGCTTTGGAGGCTTATGCTTGGAGGCTCACCTCAAAGGCAAAACTCTAAAAAAGGCCTTGAGGCTTAAGGAAAGGCCCTTTTGTCCCTTAAAAGGTTTACACATTGTTCAAACAGGCTTTAGAGGTGTATGCCGATGTTTTCAAAGGCTTTAGAGGCTTATGCTTGGAGGCTCGCCTCAAAGGCAAAACTCTAAAAAAGGCCTTGAGGCTTAAAGGAAAGGCCCTTTTGTCCCTTAAAAGGTTTACACATTGTTCAAGGAGTTGACAAAGCTTACACTTTTTGGTGCCTTTTAACTCAGGCGGATGCCTTGAGCTTGTATGAGGTGTATTTCTTTTTTCTCTTTGGTATGTAGTATCTTAGCATAGAAGTCTTTTTAATTGTAAGGCCTCTGCCTATGTTAAAGGGCACCAAAAAGGTCCTTAAACATATATATTACATCTTTCCTTTGACCCCAAACTCTACAAGCTTTAGCATTTTGCAACTCAAGCAATCTCTGGCTCTTTCTTTTTCTTCCATTCTTTGTATTTCATGGATCTTTGTATTTCACTCTACATGCTGAATCTACTCACCCGCTTCATCTATTCTTAAGGGTGGCATATGTTTTTGTTAGAAAGTGTTTGTTTGTCCAAAGGTCTATGAATTGGAAAGTTTGCGTACAGAGTATTTAATTTGATTTTGATGAGCTTGGAATTTGGAATTTGGATTTGAATATCACTTTAAATGTGATACTACAAAATTCTTTTGAGATTTTCCCTAAATTTCACTTTATTGGAATTTTGTTATTCATTTGCATACAATTATTCATCTATTTAGAAAATACATACTTGTGAGACTTATGCCTTGAGTCTGAAGTCTCAATGCTTGGCTGGTAAGACACCTCACATCATGAGTTAACCATTTAAAAACATCGAATTCCTTGTCACTATAGTATTAAACAAACAGGAAGTGTTTGGTGGTCATCACTCCATCCATAAGACATACTGAACCCCCATCAAAAGGTACAGATTCATAACATATCCCTGACCCCCATCACACTTCTACAATATTTCTTCAAACATTAGGTTCCTCCAAATTAAATCTAGTCCGGTCTTTTAAACACATCCTAGTATGACCATATCCGATGAATGGATAGAGGCATTTCCCTTTGAAGCTTAAACAACTGTTCTAAGACATACTTTTCAGTAGGAATTTTTTTCCCTAGAAAATAAATATATGGATCCAATCCTCCCAGAATCAGAAAATCAAAAAAATAAAAATAAAAATAAAATAAAGCACGAAGCTCAATTGGGCAGACATACCAATATGGTCCAATGTGGTAGCCAACTTTGCTCTTTCCCAAGTTCTCTGTCCAGAGCAATTAAAAAAAGTAAGAAAATGATTCCTTGTATAACATATAAACAAAAATACTAATTGATACCAGGAATTAAAAATATGCTTGAACAAGGAACAAAATGCCTAAATTCTTTGTAACTTAGAAATTATAATTTTGAAATAAAGAACCACTGAAAGCACATATAAGATTGATAGACCAAGTTTAGGTTTATTTTTTAAATCTGAAATTGAATAAAGCAGAAACATCATTACAGTGTCATGGACCTAGCCTCTCCATCTCCAAGTGTGGCACCTGTGTGACATAAGAGTGGATTCCCTGATGTAGCCGAAGTCAACCATCTCCAATGAGTCTTAATAGTTCACTTCCAACCCCAAAGGAACCCAACCACTTAAGAGAACACCCAAGGAAGTAATAAAAAGCAAGGCAATACTATGAGTGATCGGAATTCCTTGAGGGGTAGATACTACTGAGGGCCTCTCCACTTTGAGAGGAGAAATCGATGGCCTGCGATTCAGGGAATAGAACTCCTGAGAAAACTCTGCCCAAACCTACCTCTCTAGAATCTTCCTAGACCCACGATACAACTTTCCCAAATCAATTTTAGAACGCTCATAATATATAAAGTGCATTACTCTAGTAGAATAATTATGGTACAGTATAAGAATCCCCTACACTTCTCACATTAGACTACCATGATTAGGGCCTACTTTTGGCTCTTCTAGATGCCTCCCAACTTCTCTCAAACCAGGTAGAAGGGACAAAGCTCAGGTTGAAGAGTAGGACGTGCTTATAACTCTCATTGAACCCAATACGTACTAAAAGAGAAATCATTTAACTTCACACTTGCTCAATGTGAAACTTGATCCTGACCGACAGCCATAGCCAGGTATAATAACAAGTAAGATAGATCTGAAAGAACTCATAGAAAGGCCTAGACACTTTGACAAGAGTAATTACTTGAATTTTTCCACTTCCCCATATTCTTTGGAAATTGTAAAACCATTTATTTACTTTTACTTTATGTGATTTCTTAATGAAGAAATGGCATCATCCCCTTCCAACCATTCACCTCGAGACAACTCACAGATTCAAGCAATTAAAAGGTCATATACTCATATCATGTATGTTGAAGCAGATAACCCCCTTTCTTATCTAGCTATACAAATTTGAAAAAAATAATAATAAATAAAATAAAAAACTTGGCTCAACGCAATCCAATTTCTCAACCTCCTAATTCTTTTAACTTTCATTAGCTTCTCAAGGTCCCAACTACAAAGGGCTGGCACCCTAGGTTGGCTCTAAGTCCATATCTTTTGCACCAATTACGGATAATTCAATTGCTTAGACTCGCGAGAAGGTCCGTTGGGTGTTATGCAGCTAACATTGTGGGGTGTACGAGACTATGGAGGATTCAAATACAAAACTACAACAACAGAGGGATACCTTAAAAATCAAGATTTTTAGAATAAGGACCAGGATACCTTAGAAACCAAAATTTCTAGAATAAGGACCAAAACAGAATATTTTATTAAGGATATATCAAGATTGAAAACTAGATTCCAACGCAAGAAATACCCCAATGCTAAAGTTTCATTACCAGGCTCAGTAATTCCAATCTTTAGGAATCCAAATAAAATTCAACATAATCCGATTAGAGGATAGTATGGAATCTCAAAGTGAGGATTGAATCTCAAGTTTGAATCTTTCTTCTGAGGTCCCATAGGATCAATTCCCTTTATCGAGCCACCGTCACAGTATATAGATCACACATCGCATTCGGGTAAGTAGGGCTCTTTCTAGGTTAGCTTCAATTAATGCCTTATGCAAGCATGAATGATCCCCCTACCTGGGGACAGAACGAATTGAGGGGGTGCTCCTACTCTAAGTAGCTAAGAGTCCCCCATTTTAGCAGATAGAGTTAGAAGCCTAGCTCTTGAGTACACTGAAGGAGTAATCTAAGTAGTTTGCTTTAGTGGTAACATTGTGAGGGATGTTCAATCCCAACAGGAGTGTTATCGGCCTAAATCCCTGAGATTGATCAATGATCTTGAAAAAATTAATTGCTTGTTAATTCTAATAATTACTATTTTTTTTATTTATTATTTTATATCAATCACAGTAGAAAAACTTAAAAATCACAAAATTAAACCCACCACTCAACACACGCATAGCTTCCACAATTCCACACTATAAGATTCACAACAATTACAAATATCTCAAATCAAAAGGACATTTAAAAGAAAAACTAAATTAACCTGCAAATTGTGCATCATGAGAGATGGATCTATAACTATAATGTCCAAAATCCAAACCACGAGACTAAAATTGAAGGAAATGGGTACCTGAATCATGGGTTTCCCAAGGATTTGAACCAATGGTTTGCCTTGGAATCTCGAGGAAGCGAAACGTGCGGGTATGATTCCAACCACTCGAGTGCGAAATTTTCCAGATCGACGAAGTGAGAATACGTAAGCCCCAGCTGCCGCTGCAATTGCAGCTCCAGCGATCAGGCCATGAGCGATCCAAAAAGCTTTGTTGCTGCTGTTCGATCCAGAAGAAGAAGAAGGAGTACAGATCGACATGCGGTTCATATTTGTTGCTTTTTCTTCTAACACAGAAATGGGTGAGAGCCCAATTAGTTCAAGATTCAATCTTTCCGGAGTTCGTCTTCTCCAATTATTGTAGAAAGCTTGCAAGAATTAATGGGATTTGTTTATTTTTGGAGGGAAATGGTCTTGGCTTTGACTTCATCAGTAATTGTTGTGAGATCACACGTATTAGTATATCCAGAATACATTACAACTCATGGCCCAGTGGAAATCAGTTGCAAGCTCATGATGTGCACATGCCAAGACTTGGGTGTGGTGTCCAAAATCTGTCTTGATTGTGAGATCACACGTTATTTAGGGCCAGTTTTTGATTGGTGGCAAAAATATTTGTGAGGTAAAAGATTTATCTGACAGATCATCTCTTATTGTTTGGGCACACCATGAAAAATCACAAGGAAAAAATTATTAAAGAATCATGAGATACTTGCACACCACAAAGCATCATTACCACCACCTCCTACAAGTCACAAAAATAAGAGTAATTTATCAGATAATTATTAAAGTTTTTGGTATTTTTGAAGTGTTGATAAAGTTATCACGTAATGTTGATATTTTGATAACATCTTATTAATATTATGCAGTAGTTGTGTCAATCCATATAATATTTTTGATATTTTTGAAATTTTCGATAATTATTTGAGAATTCACTCCAAAAATAAAATAGATTATTAAATTGAACCAGGAGAAAAGGCCAACTTATTGATGGACGTAAGTTTCAAGTGGGGTATTATTGAAAACTACAAAAATAAAGAGAAAAGATAGCGAAATTGAAGGGATATAAGTCAAAGGTGGTGAGAGGAGACAAAAGACAGTAAAGTGGGTGTAAAGGATAACAAAGTGAGTGTAATGTGGACCATTGGAGTGGGGATATTTATACCTCGCGATCGCATTTGGAGTGGGATCCATTATGTATTGAATAAGATAAAGAAATTCAGTTAGAAATGTAATTAATAAACTCTTATTTTTGTACTTTTTCATTTAAATTTGATTGTATAGTTTTTTTATTTTTATTTTTTATAATTAAACTGGAAGGTGTCATGTGCTAATGTGCAAACTCTCATGTATCAAAAGGGCTTATTAGTTATGAAACATTTTTGCTCATTATATGAAATAAGGGTCTTGAATCTGAGGGTGTAAAATGGATGTTATCAAATGAATTAGGAAAATACTAAAGTAACATTGAAATCAGCATTGTTTCACGCATTGCTGATGTGGATGTGTGTATAGAATCATAGATGCTTCTCAACGAGATACATGTGAGAAGCATCTATTATTCTGTGTACACCAATGTGTGAAACAATGTCAATTTCAATGTTACACCAACACGACTCAATGAATAAGAAGATGTCTATGTGACACGTTTTGGTTACAATATAGAACATCGGCTCTTAACAATATATTTTTTTTGTTTGACGATTGTAATCCTGATAAGTTCAATTGTCAAGATTGATGATTTGAAATTTTTGATCTCAACGATTTGAGCAAATGTCAATCCTGATGATTTGAATTCTCCATCGCAACAATTTGAATAATGGTTCTCAATAATCTGGTGAAGGATATAAATTTCTAGTTTTTGAAGACTCCTAATGATGCATCTTGGAGTTGGAGAAAAATCCTTAAAGCAAGGGAGAGAGCTAAACCTTTTATTTCTCACTTGATTGGTGATGGAAGGAACACCCTTTTATGGGAGGGCCCTTGGCACCTTCTTGGTATTTTGAATTCAGTTTTCAATGAAGAGCTTGCTCACAGTCTCCAAATTTGGTCCTCGTGCTAAGGTGGCTACTATTATTGGTAACTCGCAATGGTATATCCCAGGAGGTAGAGTCAGACAAATGTATGACTTTGCCTACCTTCTCGACCAAGTCCCTATCCATATTGGAGCACCTGATAAGAGTGTTATGGAAGGGCATTCCTAATGGTAATTTCTCGGTAGAGTCTCTTGTGAAGTCCTTTATTTTCCTTTCTCCTAGTCTATTTTGGGTTCACTTGGTGTGGAATAAAGCTAGAATCCCAAGGCATGGATTCATTACATAGCTTGCTCTTTGTCAGGTTTTTAAGGAGCGTATCTTTTAATCGCAGCGGAGATCCAAACCCAGAGTCATATCACGTTGAGTCGATCACTGAAGATCGAAAATCCAAATTCCTATCACGTTGATGCACGATTGTTTCCATGCTTTAAACCCTAGGGTCTTCGATAGAAATCAAGAAATCTGCCTACTTCGAGAGAAGAGGAAAATAGAGAAAATATTTAGTATTCAGTTGTTCTTTTCACGTCCCTTATCCATCTCTATTTATAAAAATAAAAAATAGGAAAAGAGATTGTACTCTCCTTAAACAATAGGGACTTAATCTTATTAGGACTCTGAATCCAAGAGGAGTTCTAGTACGTGATAAAAATGGGTTGGATCCACATGGATACCCAAATAACCAACACTCTCAAAGACAGACTCAAGACCAAGAAGAAACTCAAAGATTGGAGGTTGAGGAGTGAAGTTACTTGCAGGTTGTGCAGAGGCAACGAGAAGACACCAACCACCTTTTCAACTTATGTCCTTTTGCAAGATGTATTTGGGTTAGTATTTTGAAGAGGTGTTTAATCACTAGATCAGTTGGGGATTGGGATGAAGAGGTTACATGGGCTGCTACTAGTTTCAAGGGGAACTCGACTACCCAAATGATCAAGCAAGTGGTTTTTTGTGTTTTTGTATACCACGTTTGTAGAGAGAGGTGTAACCGTATCTACCAAAACAAGTTAAAAAATACAGCATTAGTTCTTCACAATATCTTAGAAGAAATTTGGATTAAATTTGAGGTAGATTTGGACAGAGTAGAAGACTCGGCCTACAAGCGAAGTGTCTATTGCTCTTGGTCTAAGCTGGATCCGGGTGTATGGGTGTTGAATACAGATGGAGCCTCTTCCTCAACCAGAGGAATATTCGCGATCACTCTAGTATAGTTAAGGTGGCTATCACAAGTGGCTATTGAGGGTCTTCTTTTGGTAATTGCTTCCGATTGTAGAAGGATTCAGGTGCAATCTGATTCTTCTATGGATATTAACAATCTCAATGAGAAGTGGAGCAACCCTTAAGAAAGTTCATCACTTGGTGTTAGCAATTAGAAGATCCCTTACTAGTTTTCAAGATGTGTCCATTCATATTTTTAGAGAAGCCAATAAGACTGTTGATTTGATTTCTTTTTTTCAAACAACTTTAGGTTCCCAAGGGCTTGATTGTAATTCCTTTTTGAGTGATCTTCTGTCAATCCTTGATCAGGATAGTAGAGTTATGGTGTTCCTGAGGTTGTAGTTGGTTTGGGTTTGCCTTAACCCAGATAACCTTTCAAAAAAAAACAAAAAAAAAAAAATCCCTCCCACAGGATCTATTAATTATTTTCCCTTTTTTTTTTTTTTTTATGATTTAGATAATACTCTTTCAACTCTGATGAATACTTGAGATGTCTCTGTGGTCTCAAATAGTTGGCTTATGTCCGTTGACCTTGTTTTACTCTGAAAGACTAATATAAAATTACTTAAACACCACCATTTTCATCCTCTATCAAAAATTCCTCTTTCCAAAATCAATCATCTTCAACTAAGGATTCTATAAACACGCTAACCTCAAGAAGAAGATTTGATTTTTGAGAAGTAGTTAATGATAAATTGTTGGGTAAAAAATCTAAGGATTTTCTACGAGACGTTAAAGATGATGTTGAGTAGGTCAAAAATAATTTATCCTAAAAGTTCAAGAGTTTGAAGAATGCAGATTTTTTTTTCTTTTTTTTCTTTTTTTGAGGAAAAAGAGAGCTTTTGGCCAGAGATTGAGTGCAAGGGTACTCTTATCATTTTCTATTAATATGAAAACCTGATTTCTCAAATATTGTAAAGAGTCGCAATCCAGAGCATTGTCCCTTGATCTTATAGCAACATACAATATCTACGTGGGCACCTCTCGGTTGGAGATTAAACACATAAGGATGCATGCAAAGTAGAAAACGGCTTGGTTAGCTGCCCGATGAGTTTTAAACTCCAACCAAGACGTGTCAAGTAGACACCATTCATATTCTATATGAACAAGACACCTTACTTGATCCTGATTCTATTGCAAAATGTGGAATGGTATGCCTAAATCATCCTTACATTTTTGCCCTTTACATGACACTTGATTTATGTAAAATACATATCCTAATGTACTCAAAGCCTCAATGTATCACTAGTTGACTCGAAACAGGAGGGATTTGTTGTTTAATTATCATGCAAAGCAACAAGCCTGACACTACTTGTCGCCATTGCTCTCTCTACCTTTTAATTGTTCTTGTTTGTACTCCCTATACTGGGTAGTTAGTGTAGGTAAAATGTAAACCTTTTAAACTGGATAGTTGTAGGGATTCCTTCTAGGTTTAATAATTCAATTCTATGTCAATGAAAATAAAGACAATCACTCTTCCTACTTTCTCGTATGCTCATTCGTTCGCCAATATCTTAATATGTTATATGCAGTTCAAACACCATGCACCTTTGAATAAAAGGTTAAGACTGCAATGACGACAAAAAGCAACATCAGGCATACCCAATTTTGAATCGTTTGGCACAATTTTGCACAAAATCTGGAAGTTGATATCCTTCAAAACTAAAATTACATTACTATTAACTATGTAAGGGACCATAAATAGAAGATGGCAATTGAGTTTAATAATCAATGATTTATTATTTTGTTAGTTTTTAGTTTTTTGCTGAATCCTCTAGAGAACTTTTACACACGCACACGCACAAAAAAAAACACTCCAGCAAGACAATAAAGGCCACGCCTTGGTGGGTTCTTTTTTGTTGTCTTGTTAGGAAGTCGATCTTCTCTCCATAGATTGTCACCCTTGTGGAGACCATTTTTGTCATAAGGACGCGTGTCCCTAAAAGGCTGAATGGACCCAATGTGAAGTACCGAGCCAAGTCCACAAGCACCACAGAATCTCTGTAAATCGCGACAGGTATCTACCAAGACCGAGCTTAGTACCTAATTGGAACAAGGAACAATCAGAAAGAAAAACAAAATCTCACCCTACCCACTCAGTTATTTGGGAGCACAGTACAAACCAAGTATTGAAGATAAGCATTTTTTCTCATTTCATCAAAGTGTGGAAGACCAAAGGGGGTAACACGAACGTTCTTATACCGAAGTGGTAGAGGCATAAATCGATTCTTAGGTCGGTAGGTCCACTAGCTCGGTCTCAAGGCTTTAGATATAATAAGACGAAAAATTAATGATAATCTAAGCTCTCTCATATGCAAAATGTATCCCATTAATTGTGATATTTGCTAGTGTTTATCAAATTAACTATTGAGAGGACATTATTTGACTTACCCATCCCCAAACAGTAAATTCATGCTAACTCAACATTTAATGCCCCTGAAACACTTATAATTGAATTCAATTGAGGACATTAACGAGGCATGGGTAGAACCCACAATAAAAGCTAGTAACCACCCTCCAAGTCACATCTTATATGACACACTACCTGACCAGCCATGTGGTGATACCTATCCTTGAGTTTTAGTTATAAAATACCCTCTCAAAGACATAACAAGGGTTGAAATTTTTTGGATTAAGGAGAGAAATTCAACTTTACTTTCTGAAAATACATTGTCCATCATCTTCCCCAATCTTTCATTGTTTATTTCGCGAATCTTGACCCAATCTCTATCCTCTTGGCTTTTTTTCTAGCTCTCTTAGAATTTCCAACTGAATCATTCCTTCTCAATAGTATTGTCATCGAATTTTTCGTTTTGAATATTTTGCACTACAAGTTGATGAACCAATGATATGACGCCATGTGTAGTTAAAAAGCAAGTAAAATCAAAGCACTCAACGCTTGCAAAAATTTTGTCCACAATTTTCTATTCACTAACCAATCACCGTTTCTATTTCAATACACGTCGTGTGTTTCCATTGGCTCATCATCTTAGCACAAAAAATTATAACAACAAATCTTTGTTCTCGAATTTTGTTGTACATGACCAAACCACCCAATCAACTCTCCTATACTTTATTGCCTATTGGGATTATCGGCCTAACAAATTTATGGAAGTCTTGCCACCTTGAAGCTCATGACATTACATACACATGTGAATATGCCATGTCGTAGACTCTACCTATAACACAATCTAAATCCTTGCCCAAGTAAAACTATGTGTAAATTGAAAATTTTTACAAGAAAATTCAACGGGCCAAAAGCCCACAAATTTTAGAAAGCGAATTTTAATGGCCTATGGCCGTTGAAAATTTTTATGATCCCCAATTCGACGGCTTAGAGCCATCAAATTTCTCACCCACCATTAATTTAACGATTTCAGTCTGTCGAAAAAAAAAAATTGACAATGAAAATTTTAACACCTTGGTCTGTCAAATTCTATGAAATTCGACGGCCTTGGGCCTTCGAATATAGGCTCTTTTCATGTTGTGTAACAAAAGCAATTAATTAAGTCACATAACACGCAACTCATCATGTCAAGTATCATCTCTCTTGAAATAGTGAGTTACCGTCTTGTAACTTTGTTCGTAGTTTCCAATTTCAATCTAGAATGGTTGTCTCATAACCATAATATCTAATTCACATTTGTAAGACAAGGTTATCGAAAATTGATTACAACCCAAGTTAGAAGAAATATACAAGTCGAAGATTTTAAAAGAACGGGATTATACATTAAGATAAAGCAGATATAAATACATTTTCAATAATAAAATAAAGACGTGGATATGGACCGAATTTAATGGACGGAGGAAGATTTGTTTAGCTGACCTCAAATATTTAGGATACCAACAACAACATGACCCAAATCTGTTTTTTCTCCTTTTAAGGCTTTTAGTAGAAATTGAATCATTCTTGGCCTGGATTCGCGACTTTATGAGTCAAAGAACGTTCCACCTTATACTTGTCTAAAGCTTCCCTCAAAAGATGTAAACTATTATTTATGACTTTGATCATGATTAAAGAAAGAGTCTAAACACTTAAGAGGGAAAAGAAAGAAAAAGAAAACCAATGGAATCTTCTTTCAAGGTCCAACAAAGACGCCTTTTATATTCAAATTTCAAACCAGCTTTGAACATATGGGTTGATTGTTCAAGGCATTGTTTTGAAACTCAAAAATTAGATGACTTGTGAGTCGACTCAGATGTGTTAAATAAATATTTGAATAAAATAGTTAAAATTAAGAACATGGAGGATTTAATGGTCAACGCAATATTGATACCAACCCTCTTCGAATTACCTGGAATAGAACATCGGTACAATACCTGTCAAAGAGACTTATGATGCATGTGTTAAGGCCATATCATTATTTTTTTAATGATGAAAGTGACGTTTGTCACGTAAAAAAGTGGATTCCTCCAAAATTTTAAAGCATGATTGCTTCAAACAAGAGCGGAGCCAGGATTTTCCTGTAGTGGGGGAAAACTATGGTTAGTTGTATAGTGAAGATGAACGGTTTTAGGGAGAAATTAAGAGATTTTTAGTTAGTAGTTGAAGAAAATGATATTTGATGTCTCAATCAAGAGGTAATGTCATCAACAAAAAATTAAGAAGGTGAGGGGGTGAGGACAAATGGACATGTAATTAGTTAAAAATATAGGGGTGCCTCAAAGTTCTGTGGGGGCAAAAATTGGAGGGGGGTGAGGGTGTAGGGGCAAATGGGGAGATAGGTGAGGGAATGTGAATAAATGGGGCATATAATTAGTTGAAAATATAAGGATGTCCCAAACTTTTGTAGAGGCAAATATTGGAGGGAGGTGAGGGTGTGGAGGCAAATGGGGAGAGAGGTGAGGGAGTGGGGACAAATTGGGCATGTGTAGTTAATTGAAAATATAGGGGTTTCTCAAAGTTCTGTGGGGGCAATTGCCCCCACCAGCTCCTTACTAGCTCTGCCCCTGGTTTCAAAGTCGAACTTGTGTTACAACTTACAAGTTTACACTTTACACCATATAACAAGTTACAATAAGTTTTTTTTTTTTTTTTTTCCAATCAAGATTTTTAAAAACTCGTAAAAGTCATAAAATTTGTAAAAATCGTGTTTTATTCTTTTTAAGCTTAAAATACATGAATTATTCAAAATAATCCAATAATCCAAAGAATAATACTTCCATTAAAGGAAAAAAAAAAAAAGAACAAATTTGTGAATCAAGCGGAAGATTGCTAACTAGGGTACAAACTACAAGTACATTGTGGTTTGAAGTTCAACACTCATAACTGTTAATAGATTCATTATATGTTTTTTTCAGATAAAATAAAAAATAAGTAAAGAATTATCTCCTCTTATAAAGGGTGTCCTCTCCTGTTTTTGTTTTTTTTTTTTTTTTTTTTTTTAATTTTCTAGGTATTAAAATAAGGAGCCAATCATGTTAGCCTGTTTTTCTTGTAGCTCTTGTTCTACAATCCATAGAACATGACATTGAAGAAAAATAAGACATCAATCCTCTTATACTCATGGTTTAGTTAATTCAGAAAGTGGGAGAGAAAAAAAGAGAGTAAATTTCTCTCTCTCCACATGTTGATGGTAAAAAAACGATGGTAATTGTAAAATATTTCACTAACTAAATGTGTGGAGAGTCATTTTGACTTAATACAATTGGAGTGAAGACTCTTTAAATAGGCAAAATGAGTCTTCGCAATAAAATGCCTACCAGATATACCAAGCAAATATGATTATTTGCGTTGGAGTTGTTCTAAATTGTTATAGAAGGAATTAATGAGAGGTTGGAAATGATAGATTGAAGATGAAGTTAAATATATTAAAGGATAAGTTACCCTTCACCCCTTGTAATTTGGCATAATTATATTTCAACCCCTTAACATTTGACAATTGCATTCACCCCTTCTATCATTATCTAATGGGTTCACTTACCCCCTTCCATCTATTTGTTATCGATCAAATAGTTAAAAATTGAATTTTTTTTTACCTCTTATAAAGACCATTTTATCCTTTTCAAAATGTTACTCTTTTTTATAAATAAAAATATCCTTGTGAAAAAATTGATTCATGCGAAAGAGTATAAATTTTTAGTGGGAATGTTTTTATGATTTTAAAATATTATTTATTTTGTGTTAATAAAGATAAAATGAGAGGGTAAAATAGTAAATAACATCTGAACTTTAACAAAGTCAATGAAAGGAGAAGTTAAGTGCAATTCTCAAAATGTTAGGTGGCCAACATAGAATTATACCAAACCACAGGTTAAGGGTGTAATTTATTGTATATTAAAATTATTATTTCTATACAATTAAAGAGTTCGAAGGTGAATGGTTTTAGGATTAAAACTGATAAGTTTGTAAACCCAAATTATCTCAAATTCTCACCAAAATGTTGGGAGGTGTGTGCAAATCAGCCAAATATTTTGATTTGTGGTTAGCTAACAAAATCAAAGGGGTGTGTCATCAGTTAAAAAATAGGGGTATCTCGGAAAATCTACTAAAAATTTTGAGGGAAGCAATAATAAAGGGATATTTCATCCGTTTTAATAAAAGGAAGATATTTAAAACATCCAATAATTTTGGCAAGATGACAAGACACGTGTCATTGATTTGAAAGTGGGGTCTAAGATATTGACCCAAATATTAATCAAAATAGGTATATATGGATTTGAAAGACGAGTGGTTTCTCAATTATTAACCAAAGGCTAATGATTTTCGAACTCGATTTTTTTTAATCGATCTGTATTTGGCTGACGTGGCAAGGGCACAAAATGATAAATCATTTTCCTTGTATATCTCGAAGAAAATGTTCTATGATTCTGTGCTCTTGCCACATCAGTCGAATACAAATCGAGTGAAAAAAAATTGAATCCAAAAATCACGACTATTAATTAAAGGAAAAAAGAATTCTATCGAACTCAAAAAATTCAACAGGGAATGCCATCACTTTGTAAACATGGGTTAACTCAAATTCTTATCAAAATGTGGGGGGGGGGGATGTGCAAATCAGCCAAAATATTTGATGGGAAGTGAGGCAACAAAGTCAAAGAGGGGGTTTGGATTGGGGTTGTCACCATTTGAAAAAATAGAGATATTTTGAAAATCTATTAAAAATTTGTGGGGGTAGTGAGGGCAAAAGGGCCTTGTCATCCGTTTGAAAAAGATAATGGAGGATATTTTTAAAGAGAGATATTATTGCCGCACCAACTTTTACTAATACCACATCTTGTAAATCATCAAAAGAATTGTACACAAATGGTGTGGCATTAATAAAAATTGGTGTGACAATACTAACTCTCTATTTTAAACATTCAATAACAATAAGATTTTGACAAGAAAAAAGGGGGGCATGTAATTGGGCGTTTAAGATAGATAGTGTCTATTGCCACACACTGTAATTCTTAGGTGATTTATATAAAAATTAGTGTAGCATTAGTAAAAGTTGGTGTGGCAATAACAGCGACCCAAAGAAATTGTCGGATTGGGCTGTGGGTCTCATCTTGATCCACTCTATCTCTCTCCTCCTATTCTTACCAGATCTGGAATTCTGGATATTGGGCCGGCAAAAAGGGACTGTTTGTCTCTCTTGCAATATGTATTTAATATTTAAAACTCATTAATTGGTGGTGGGTCAACTCTTATAAAACAATTCAAACCAAATGACTTATATACCCTTATACATATACTTTATGACCTTAAAACTGCTCTTAAATGATTTTAAAAATACAATATAACTTCATCGAGAAGTATAGACCAAGTACAATTGTTTTTTGAAAACCACCTCAACTTGGAAGATCTAATATTTGGACGCGTCAATTCTTCTTGGGCACACCAAAAATCTTTAAATAAACAATAAATTAAAAAAAAATTAATTTATTATCAACCCTAGTTTAGATTCATATTTGAAACATCTCTTTGGATATTACATTAAAGTCTAGAGTGGGGTCATAGGCCTTGTTAGTTGAACCTAAATAACCAAAGTTTCCTTGTATAAACTATTATATTTTTGGATGATTTAGACGGCCCTCCACGTCTTGACGAAGGGACGGGATATTTGCATCCCCCATTTTGCTTGATTTGCCTACTTAAAAAGTTATTTTTTAATAAATAATGAAATGATATTAATACTTATTTTAAATTACTTATTTTTGAAAATTTTCATTGTGATTAGGATTCACCTGAAAAGACTTGATAGGAACCTGTTGATTGAGACACTGTAGGATTCTATCAAGTCATTTTACGTAGATTAGATAGAATTCTAGCAAACATTTGCTAATGATTTTAGTACTGAGCTACCAAATGAAGCTTAATTTGATTATTATTATTATTTTTGTCTAGATTTTTGAACAAACCCTAGATTAGGAGTTGGGGTTTATGATTATTTCTAACCTACTTTGCAAGTTCTAAGGGTATTACTTCTTGTTTCACAAAATCCTTGTTGAAACTTTCGGAGATAGAAAAGAAGAAAAAGAAGAAGAATAAAACAAATTTAGAATCTCAAGAAGAAAAAGAATATGGAGAGAGAGAGAGAGAGAGAGAGAGAGAGAGAGAGAGAGAGAGAGAGAAAAGAAGAAGAAGAAGACTGATTCAGATTCTCAAGAAGATGTATCTAGGAAAGGCATCATGGGAGAGATGAAATTTTTGGGTAGAAAAATCAAGGTTTTCTTTGAAACATTAAAGATGATAGATTGAAGACAATGTTGAATAAATTAAAAATAATGTATCCTAAAAGTTCGAGGATTTGAAGATTGCAGATTTTTTCTCTTATAGAAATAATCAAGGATTTTTTACTACAAGTTGAAGATGAGGCTAATTATGCCATAGTTGGAATTATAAAATATTTTTAAAGAATTTCTCTCCATTTCTTTCCTCTTCTCTCCACTTTTGGAGAGAAAGAAAACTCACATTTTTTTCTCTTCTCTTTTCTCCCTACTTAACAATCCAAACAAGAAAAATGGAGAGAAACTCATTTATTTTATCTTCTCTTCTCTTCTCTCCATTTTTCTCATTCCAAACACAATGTTAAGAATTTTCATCCTTCACAAATACGACTACCTTGCATAATTTGCTAGTCCCTTAAAAATGTACCTAAATCCCACCTAAAAAAAAAAAAAAACCATTAGTCTTCATCCCACTACCAATTTGTAACTGCTCATGTATTCTCCCTCCTTAATTGCCCTATTAATTCCCCTAAAAAGGATAATCACTCCATAAATGCCTTCAATTTTGGAATCATTTTTCTAATTTCTACGTGTCATAACGCATGGAAGCTATGTATATGTTTAAGATTAAGTAGGAATTTATGATCCCCACAAAACAATCTTTGATTAAATTAAATTGAGTTGAGGTCCAATGAATTAAGGCTCGAATCCTTGAAAACATTATCGATTATTCAATGTGAAGGAGTCTACAAATAAAAAGAAAGTGGAAAATACTTGAGCTTGTTTTGAGAGTATAGATCGAGAGAGTCGTTAGAAGGACAAATCCAAACAGTTTGTGGCTCTAATTCGAAGGTGCATACAATTTTTTTTTTATTCACATCTTTAGTATCATTTGTGGTCGCCCAAGAAGAGTAGGGTGTGGAATTTCCAGTCACTTAAAAGTTCAGTTATTGTAGCAACAGATGGAGCAAATGAAGAGGAGGAGGTAGAAAAGTAGCACTCGTGGCACATAGAGCTCCTTAAGCAAGACACTCGAGAATCCAATTACTCTTGTAATAGGTGGAATATTATCACAAATGTGCTTTGGAAGAACCCAAAGTTATGGGAAAATGAGCAATTTTCTAATTAGTTCGTTGATTCTCAATCAAAAGTTTGTTGATTCCCACAAAATGTTAAGCAATTCGAAGACAAAGAGAAAATTCTCCAAGAACGAAAATTTTATTAATTAATCAAAAGTTCTTTATAAACTATTCGTTCCCAAAGTTTCAAATCTACAGAATAGAGAACTTTCCAAAAATAATAAAAAGCTTCTAATTCAACCTAAACATTTCTAATATGCTCAAAATTACTAATAAAGACATTCTAAAACAAGTAATTGAAAAACTATTTAAAACCAAAACGAAATTTTTTTGAAAAATAATTTTTTTTTTGAGAAAATGGTATCTTTGACCCCTAAACAATTGAATTTTGTGACTTCAATTTGAAGTCAATGATAATTGGCTAATACATTGGGGTGGAGCTAGGATTTTGCTCATGTAAGGTCAACCAAGAGTAGAAAAAAAAATTGTGGGGGACAATTCAGAGTGAAGAAAATAGTTATGGAGGCAACTAAGAGTGGAAAAAAAATTTGTGAGGATAATAGTGGTAAATTTCTTTATCCGTCGTTAAAATCTGTCGCAATAGCACATTAATCCATAGAATTTGAAAACTCCTGTAGGGGCAAGTGCCCCAACAGTCCTTTCTCTAAATCCGCCCCTGCTAATACATGGTGCTCGTTGATAAGTACGCGTGCATATATAATAATAGCAATTCTAAGTTACGGTCATGAAATTATGATCTCTGGAAGTTAGGGTACATGTTTACCTTTCTAGTCTATTTTATTTTCTAGATTAATCCTTTGCACGGTCTCTGTGTACCCTTTCGATATGATCTCTACATTAAAAATATATTATACCTGTAAAAGAGATGCATGATTGAGAAACTATTGGATCATAGATAACTCCAAAGGGGGGGGGGGGGGGGGGGGGTGGTTTTGTGTTTGACCCAAGAAGAAGTTAATAAAAAAGATTAATAATAATAAAAAGCGCCCAATGAACTATCAAGGGTAAGTTCGTTAATCGACTAGCATTAATTACGATGCATGATGTGTGGCAAAGACCATTGACCCAAGTTATCCTTTCAATCAAGCCTTGTGAAAATTAGAAAATCCCCTCTCTCCAACTTCACACCCTTAATTTATTTAATTCAAAGTCTAATAGAGCACCTATATTATTATGAATGGGTGATGGGTCTTGGTATTTTGGGTAGGGAATAATTCAATACTTTATTGATTGTTTCCCATCAATCCTAGAAATTGTTGGGAGGTGGAGAGTGAGGAGGGGAGCTCTAACTTGGTTCCATCGGTTATATATTGTCCTCATCAATGGCCATCTTCAAGGAGTTGAGCAAAACCCTAGTATTACAATATATTTGCAATCGGAGACAAAGTTCAAATATTAACTCATTTTTCAATTTATGCATGACATAAAAAATATAAATAAAAAGGCCCCAAAAATTCATGCAAAGATTCTTAGAAAAAGTGTTGACCATTGATGCGATGAATCAACAAACATCAAGCTTTTTGGAATTCTCTCCATTTGAGTTGCAATTTTATGAATCGTTAGTGTGAAGAAAATCACCTATATGGTAGAAGATATGGTGACCCACAAGTATTAGCACTAAGTTTGAGGAAGTAACATCAAGAAAGAGAATCGTACTATTCATGTTGTGGCGAGGTTTAGAGATTCTTCTAACGATCATGCTACCGGGTTCGACGAAATCACTTCTCATCCCCTAAGAGAATAATCCTACTCATGATAGTCGAGTCCACAACCTTGATACTACGGTTCATGGTAAAATTATTTTTAGAAAGTAATTGATAAGGATATGAAAGTTGTTAACTAACGAGTGTTGGGCGTAGTGGTTAGGACCTCCCTCCAAAAATGGGGAGGTCTCGAGTTCAAACCCTCTCATTGGCCACTCATAGGAATTTATCCCGTCTTACGTGGTAAGACAGTGGTATGTGTGGCTTGTGAGGGTATTGCATGTACCCAGGGGATTTGAGTGAGATATGGTGCTCTAAGAGATTAGTTGCCTTGCTCTTCCTAGTCAGGCCTATATGTTTGAACACCCTTGTCATGATGAAGATTGTTTCATCAATTTTCCACCAAATACTCTGATTCCTAACCTCAAAATGTGTTACAAAAATCCAAGGTGAGAAATCAACATTGTAATTGATGCCACAGTGCCACACTACCACATTCAAACCTTGAAAATTTGAGGAATGGAACTCAAGAACCCTAGAAGGATATATATCAATTAAAAGATTGGGTATCTCAAGGATACGAAAGAGAGTGAGAGATAAGAACCCTCATTTTAGAATCCACAAAGTTATTATACACCAATGAATAATGTGGAGGATAAAATCCTTGTATTATCACATAATGATGTATGTGCATCACATAAAGATCTACACTGCACTGATCATTATCGAGGAATCCAAGGAAAGTTTTCATGGATATAGGCTTAAAGGTCAGTCCTCTTAGTGTTTTTTGTAGATGTATGAGGTCATAAGGTCAAGGATTTGCTTATATAACCAACAAATATCAAGATCATGTCAAATCCCACAAAATCAGGGATAAGGGATGTGTTAAAGAATGAGTTCTATTTTGAATAAGAGATTGTTGAGCTAAATTAAGAGAGAAATATCCTTTCAAAAGCGAGAATTCTAAATAATGAAAAACTTTTAAAATGAATAAGAGCAAATTTGGAAAGGGAACAAGGTAAAGATCTCTCTTAATTTTTTTCATAAAGAAGGGCCTAAAGCACACAACACAACAAACCACTCATTCTCAACCTCTAAAACCCTTAAGGAGTCTTCTCTTACTAACTTGGGTGTCTGAGAGTCTATAGTGCAACTGTGCAAGAACACTATAGAATTTTGAACAAGAAATCTTGAGGAACATCAACTAATCTCTAATATCTTAAGATTTATATGAGTTTTGACAGTCACGTATACCAAAAAAAAACAATCTTCGATATTTATACCAATACCATCTCAAAGGAAAGAGTTGTGCTGGGGTGACACAAAGTAGTTACTGTGATTCTCACAATTATATCGTGGATATACATACATAACTGTAGATGATTTTTATTTGTATCGCAAGGAATCACATCTATGATTATGTGCACATCCCACATCAGACTTAATGAGAATCTCAGTAAATACATCTGTCATTTCAGCATTTTCCCAAAGAGAATGACCAACCTCATTCCTTTTGTGTGTCCAAATTGCCACGTATTTGTGTCTACTTTTCAAAACATTCTCCAAATATACGTTCATCATAAATTCAATATTAAAAAAAAAAAAAAAAAAAAAAAACCAATACGACAAAAAAACCAAGAAAACTACTCCTCATAGCTCAACGCCAAAAACGTATTCTATTCAAGACAATAAATAGTACTAATCCCAAGGTATTTGCAGATGTGTTTTTTTGCGTCAAAATGACTCAAAATTATTCAAATTAGAAACAATAACACGCAAAGAAAGACGATTCAGGGGGTCTAACAAAATTATTCAAATTCGAAACTGTAACGCGCAAAGACACCCTTCTTTCTTCTTTTTATTCTTCTGTCCCCACCAAACCTCCAACTCATTCCTCTCTCCCCCCCATTCTCTCCTATCTCTCCTTCACTCTCAATTCTCAAGACGAACGAACGAACAAACCAGATAAAGAAGGGAAGACCAAGCCGATGCAATGAACCTACGCCAGCGCCCTCCGCCAACTCGCGGCCCGGGCCATGGCTCAGCCTACGGTTCAAACCCTAACATCGACGGTTCGAACCAAGATCCCTCAGAAGAATCCTACAACATCATCCCCATCCACGACCTCCTTGCAGACCACCCATCTCTTCGCTACCCTGAAGTCCGAGCCGCCACAGCTGCTCTCCAAGCAGTTGGTGACCTCCGTAAACCCCCTTACGTCATATGGCGCGACGGCTTAGACATCCTCGACTGGCTCGGCATCTTCTTTTGCTTCCAACGCGACAACGTTCGAAACCAACGCGAACATATCGTCCTCCACCTCGCAAACGCCCAGATGCGCCTCCAACCTCCTCCCGACACCATAGATTCTCTCGATCACTCTGTTCTTCGTAGATTCCGCAGAAAACTTCTCTCAAATTACACATCTTGGTGTTCCTATTTAGGGCACAAATCAAACGTTTGGATCTCTGATAATCGAACTCCATCTGCATCGGATCATCGTCGCGAGCTTCTCTATGTTTCGCTTTATCTCTTAATTTGGGGAGAATCTGCGAATCTTAGATTCGTTCCTGAATGTATTTGTTACATTTTCCATAATATGGCTATGGAGCTTAATCGAATTCTTGAAGATTACATCGATGAGAACACTGGTCGTCCTGTTCTCCCTTCGATCTCTGGTGAAAACGGGTTCTTGAATCAGGTTGTTACACCGATTTACCAAACAATTCGTGCTGAAGTCGAGAGTAGTCGTAATGGAACTGCCCCTCATTCGGTTTGGAGAAATTACGATGATATTAATGAGTATTTTTGGAGTCGTCGATGTTTTCAGAAGCTTAAATGGCCAATTGAGGTTGGGAGCAATTTTTTTGTGACTAAGGGTAAGGGGAGAGGAGTGGGCAAGACGGGGTTTGTCGAGCAGAGATCGTTTTGGAACATTTTTCGTAGTTTTGATCGACTTTGGATTCTACACATATTGTTTCTCCAGGCTGCAATTATCATTGCTTGGGAGGGGAAATCGACGCCTTGGGAGGCCTTGAAGAATCGTTCTGTTCAAGTTCGTGCTCTCTCCGTGTTCTTAACATGGGCTGCCCTTCGATTCCTTCAATCGTTGCTTGACGTGAGTATGCAGTATAGTTTGGTGTCTAAGGAGACTATGTGGCTTGGGGTAAGGATGGTTCTCAAGAGCATTGCTGCTGCAGTGTGGATTGTGGCCTTTGGTGTCCTTTATGGGAGAATTTGGGACCAAAAGAAGCATGACCGTACATGGTCCCCAGCAGCGAACAAGAGGGTAGTGTATTTCCTCGAGGCCGCACTCGTGTTCGTCCTTCCCGAAGTGTTGGCATTGGCTCTCTTCATCATCCCTTGGATTCGAAACCTCCTTGAAGAGACCAATTGGAAGATATTTTACGTTTTGACGTGGTGGTTCCAGAGTCGGATATTTGTTGGTCGTGGTCTTAGGGAAGGACTTGTCGACAATATAAAGTACACATTGTTTTGGGTTACAGTTCTCGCTACAAAATTCGCCTTCAGTTACTTTCTCCAGATAAAACCCATGGTTGCTCCCACCATAGCTGTTTTGAAACTCAAGAATATTGATTATGAGTGGCACGAATTCTTTAACAACACCAATAGATTAGTGGTTGGGTTGTTGTGGCTTCCGGTGGTTTTGATATATCTCATGGATTTGCAGATTTGGTACTCAATTTACTCCTCTTTCGTTGGGGCGGCAGTTGGGTTGTTCTCTCACTTGGGAGAGATTCGAAATCTTCAACAACTGAGGCTTAGGTTTCAGTTTTTTGCGAGTGCAATGCAGTTTAATCTCATGCCAGAGGAACAACTGTTCAAGGAGAGGGGAACATTGAAGAACAAACTCAACGACGCAATCCGCCGATTTAAACTGAGGTATGGGTTTGGAAGGCCTTACAAGAAGCTTGAATCGAATCAAGTGGAGGCGAACAAGTTTGCCCTGATATGGAACGAAATAATTTTGACTTTCAGAGAGGAAGATATCATAAGTGACACTGAGGTCGAGCTCTTGGAGCTACCACAGAATTCTTGGAACATTAGGGTTATTCGGTGGCCATGTTTACTTCTATGCAATGAGCTGTTACTAGCTCTCAGCCAAGGGAAGGAGTTGGTAGATGCACCCGACAAGTGGCTTTGGTATAAGATTTGCAAGAACGAGTACAGACGGTGTGTTGTTATTGAAGCTTATGATAGCGTCAAACATTTACTCCTTGAGATCATCAAATATGGCACGGAAGAGCACTCCATTGTTACAAACTTGTTCCTTGAGATTGATGATTCCCTTCAAAATGAGAAGTTCACGAAGACTTACAAGACGACTGCATTGCCACAAATGCATGCCAAATTGATATCCCTTGTTGCACTCATCAATAAGCCAAAGAAAGATACAACCAAAATAGTGAATGTATTGCAGGCCTTGTATGAGATAGTGATCAGAGATTTCCCGAAGACGAAGAGGACCATTGAAGAGCTGAAGCAAGACGGTTTGGCGCCTACCAGGCCGGCATCCGGTACAGGGCTCCTCTTTGAGGATGCCGTCGAGTTACCCAATGAACAGAATGCTTTGTTCTATCGGCAAGTTCGGCGTTTACAGACCATTCTCACCTCCAGAGACTCTATGCATAATGTCCCGACGAATCTCGAGGCAAGACGACGTATTGCTTTCTTCAGCAATTCATTGTTTATGAACATGCCTCATGCTCCTCAAGTTGAGAAAATGATGGCTTTCAGTGTTCTGACACCATACTATAATGAAGAAGTCGTGTATGGGAAAGAACAATTAAGGACCGAGAACGAAGATGGAATCTCTGTCTTGTTTTACTTGCAGAAGATATACGACGACGAGTGGAAGAATTTTCTAGAGCGGATGCGAAGAGAAGGCATGGTGAACGAAAATGACATTTGGACGACCAAGTTGAGGGATCTCCGTCTTTGGGCATCGTATAGGGGACAGACACTATCTCGTACCGTAAGGGGGATGATGTATTATTATAAGGCTCTCAAGATGCTTGCTTACCTTGATACTGCATCGGAGATGGACATAAGGGAAGGATCACGGGAACTTGGTTCTGTTGGTTCGATGAGACGAGACAATGGTGTAGATGGTCCGGGTTCTTTTAGGTCACCTTCTTCACGAAGTATGAGTAGGGGAAGTAGTGGTGTGAATCTGTTGTTGAAAGGCCACGAGTATGGGACTGCTCTGATGAAATTCACGTACGTGGTTGCTTGTCAGATCTATGGGACGCAAAAGGCAAAGAAAGACCCACATGCCGAAGATATTTTGTATCTAATGAAGAACAATGAAGCCCTTCGAGTTGCCTATGTTGATGAGGTTCACACTGGGAGGGATGACGTGGAGTATTACTCCGTTCTTGTGAAGTACGATCAACAATTGCAGAAGGAGGTTGAGATCTATAGGGTTAGGTTGCCAGGTCCGTTGAAGCTTGGAGAGGGCAAACCAGAGAATCAAAATCATGCCCTTATCTTCACTCGTGGTGATGCGGTTCAGACCATTGACATGAACCAAGACAACTATTTTGAGGAGGCTCTCAAGATGCGAAATCTATTGGAGGAATTCAGGTCTTACTATGGTCTCCGGAAGCCTACTATCTTGGGTGTTCGTGAGCACATCTTCACTGGTTCAGTCTCATCACTCGCGTGGTTCATGTCTGCTCAGGAAATGAGCTTTGTCACCTTGGGGCAGCGAGTCTTGGCAAATCCTCTGAAGGTGAGAATGCATTATGGTCACCCGGATGTGTTCGATAGGTTCTGGTTCCTGACTCGCGGAGGGATTAGTAAAGCTTCAAGAGTGATTAACATCAGTGAGGACATATTCGCTGGCTTCAATTGCACGCTACGAGGTGGGAATGTGACACACCATGAGTACATCCAAGTAGGTAAGGGAAGGGATGTCGGGTTTAATCAGGTATCATTATTTGAGGCCAAAGTTGCAAGTGGCAACGGGGAACAGGTTCTGAGCAGAGATGTCTATAGATTGGGTCACAGACTTGACTTCTTCCGGATGCTCTCGTTCTTCTACACTACCGTGGGGTTCTTCTTTAACACGATGATGGTTGTCCTTACTGTTTATGCATTTGTGTGGGGCCGACTTTATCTGGCTCTCAGTGGCTATGAGACAGCCATGAAGAGTTCAACCAACAATAAAGCGTTTGGCGCAATCATCAATCAGCAGTTCGCCATCCAGCTTGGTATGTTCACAGCCCTTCCGATGATTGTAGAGAACTCTCTTGAACATGGGTTCCTACCTGCAATCTGGGATTTCTTGACAATGCAGCTTCAACTTGCATCTGTTTTTTACACATTCTCAATGGGAACTCGTACCCATTTTTTTGGCCGGACCATTCTTCATGGTGGTGCAAAGTACCGGGCCACCGGTCGTGGTTTTGTTGTGCAACACAAGAGTTTCGCCGAGAACTATAGACTTTACGCCCGTAGCCATTTTGTTAAGGCGGTTGAGCTCGGAGTGATACTTATAGTTTATGCTACTCATAGTCCTGTAGCCACAGATACTTTTGTTTACATAGCCATGATGATCTCAAGTTGGTTCCTCGTAGTGTCATGGATTATGGGTCCCTTTGTGTTCAATCCTTCTGGGTTTGATTGGTTGAAGACCGTATATGATTTCGATGAGTTCATGACATGGATATGGTATCGTGGCGGGGTGTTCACAAAAGCGGATCAAAGTTGGGAAACGTGGTGGTACGAGGAACAAGACCATTTGAGAACAACAGGTCTTTGGGGGAGATTGCTGGAGATAATTCTAGATCTCCGATACTTCTTTTTCCAATATGGGATTGTATACCAGCTTGGCATTGCAAATGGAAGCACTAGTATTGCAGTTTACTTGCTCTCTTGGATTTACGTGGTTGTTGCTGTTGCAATTTATGTGACAATAGCTTATGCTCGTGAGAAATACGAAGTGAAGGAACATGTATACTACCGGCTGGTTCAGTGCCTTGTCATCATGCTTACAGTACTTGTGATTGGTCTCTTGCTAGAGTTCACAAAGTTAAAATTTATCGATCTCCTTACGGGCTTGTTGGCGTTCATTCCTACAGGCTGGGGCCTAATATGTGTTGCTCAGGTATTCAGACCCGTTCTCCAGTCCACTGTAATATGGGAGATTGTGGTTTCATTGGCCCGGGTGTATGATACACTGTTTGGAGTGATTGTTATGGCCCCAGTTGCGCTGCTGTCGTGGATGCCTGGATTCCAGTCTATGCAGACGAGGATCCTCTTCAATGAAGCATTTAGTCGGGGTCTTCAGATATCTCGTATTTTAACGGGCAAAAAATCTAACTTCGAAATGTAACTTGAGGTAAAACCTTCATTTATATTCTTTTGAAACCATGATTTCTGAAGTTTATTATTATGGTTGGTCCTCACTTCCATGTTCACTATGTGGGTTTAGACCCATTGGTCAGTTGGTTTGACACATTGCACACTACTTTGAGGTCGTGGGTTTAAGTCCAGGTTACCCATCAAAGAAAGGAGAGCTTAATATGCTGAAATAGCTAGTCATGTGTGGTGACCACACTTTTTTATCTATATCGTGCAACTGAGTTAGTTTCATTACTTTTCATCTTATTTAACTGTGAGTAAGTTGGGATTGAGACTGTGACACAAGATTTTGACATGGATCCCAGTTGGGTTATACCTCCCGACCTCAGTTTCTTCCTGTTTTTTAGATTGTTGATTGTGATTACAATTCGTTATTATGGTTGAAGTTGTGGATACTTCCAGTTGCTTTAAGCACTTCTGACATAAGAAATTCCATAATAGGCTTATACTACATTACTAGTTCCTTCATATTCGTTTTCATAATTGGTGACATTGTCATCAATGGAAAACTCTAATTCCTTCCAAAAGCAAGGGATATGTATCTTGTTGATTTTTGCTGTATGTGTAGGGTGATTAGGGAACCTATGGATCATCTCCTCATCCATTTTCGAGTGGCAATTGTTATTTATGTCAATTTCCTTTGTTTGTTCAATGTGCCTTGGTGCTTTCCTTGTTCAGTTCTCTCTCTTGTGCACTGTTAGAAGTCACCGACCTTTTCTGGTAGAGTGAAGATTCCGTGGAACCTCATCCCCTTTGCCAAGAAAAGTTCGAGAACTGGGATTTGGGAGGAATACCACACCATACACTTACCAAAAATTGAACCGCGTTCATCCTACTCACCTTGAATGCAATTCTACTTGTGAATCTAGGTAGCACATGGACACCCATATGTGCAATGTTGTTAAATAGCATGTATGACCAGCACATGCAGCAAGAAAAAAAATTAGAAAATTCTTTTTGAAAAAATATGCCATCACACAAATAGCACATGTCATCATCGCATATTGGCAAATAACATAATTTGGGGTATGCGACTGCATTTGACAACGCTGCATATGAGGAATTCACTCCTTACTTTCCCATTCCAAATTATATCATCGCCATATTTTGACTTGATGAATCTCCTCCATAGGTAGGTTTAATTCATGCCAAACATCCATAGCCATTTTCCAAGTTAATGTGGAGTTCATAATCCTAAGATTCCAGAACCCCACCCTCTACTTTTTTTAGGGGAAAACTCAATCTTATAATTGACTAGATGAAATTCATAGACCCTTCATCATTCCACAGGAAGCGTTGAAACAACTTATCCAATTGATTTTCACTCTTGGTGCAGTAACGAAAGAAAGAAGTAGACCAGGATGCTAGAGAAAATGCTTTTGATAAGAGTCCATTTCCCGCACTTGAATAGAAACCTAGACTTCTATGATCCAGTCATCTATCCACTCTTCTTATGACAGGATCCCATATTGTTTTGCTCCTATATGACACTCCAACGGGCATGCCCAGATATGATGTAGGGAAAACACCTTCCTTCATACACAAGGATCAAGGCCAGAAGATTCATTTATCAGTATGATCAGCCCCAACTACCTTGCTTTTGCCTAAATTGATGTTGCTTCATTCCATCTGAGTTTTCTCTTATCCAACATTTTTCTATATCCAAGCGCAGTCCTAGTCAAGTCCGCTCTTATCTGATTTTTTTTTCTTCTAAATTCTAGGTCATTGTCGGGGCCAAGTTATCATCCGATGCTGGCTTCTATCCTAGGACTGCCATCTGAGCTAATATTTTGAATATATTTGTTACTTATCAAATGTTCATTTGATTATCCACAATGCTTTGAAGGGCACCCAATTATATGAACATGTTATATCTGTATTTGTTAATTTATTGCTTTATGTTAATGTCATTGTTATTCACCATTGTAATTACTAATTGACATTTTACTCTGCAGATTTGGCGATGGGTTAGATGTCGAAAACTAGAATAGAGAGACCACATTTCGATATGAATGTTGTGTGTATGATATAGTAGTGGCTGTGGTTTTCATTATTTTCTTCTTTAAGCTGGCAGCGACAGGAATTTCTGATAAGGATTTCATCTTCAGCTTTCGTTTATTGTTGTAATTAATTGATTTTTACGTTTTCCAGTCATGTGAGGGTCATCGTTCTGAGCACACTTTGTAACTAAAGAACCTGTTGTAGGGTTTTTTTTTTGGTTTGCTGTGCTCATAATCCCTATAGTTTACGAGGTATGGCTCTATAGATTATGCTTTTACGTTCGAGAGTAGCCTTTATTCATTTTTATTTTTTGAGCATATACTGGTCTGTTTTGTCCCACAGATTTTTCTTATATTATGAATGGGATTGTCAGATTTTCGACATTTGTTTTATGTGTATTTCAATTCTTATGATGTCAATATGTTGATGGATGGGGGGCATTTTTGAGAATGGAATGTATCAATTGGAGAATTTGGGGAAGAATCAACAAATATGTTCATTACTTTATCAAGTTTATTCCAAATTTGACTATATCAACATGAAGCCTTCATCTTTGAATCGATTCACATTTAGGAAACTCAATCTGCCTGAAATTCAATATTTTTGTCCCCAACTTTTGAAAGGTATCACAATTAGCCTTTCATTCTTGAACTTATAGGTCAAGTCCTCCATCTTGTTAGTTTTTAATCTATTTTTCCTCTTTGTTTATATTTGAAAATGTTTGATTTTTTCTCTCATGCCATCTAATTACACGATTTTCTCGAGATATGTAGAAATCATCTGAGCATGGCTTCAATACAAAAATTGAAGCGCTGTTAAGGTCTCTTATAAGCTAAAAACACTTAACGGCACTTTAACGTGTTTATTAGATATTTTAATTCATAGAACATCTCCAACAGATCGTCTCTAAGAAATTCTTTAAAAGTAAATGTTAAAATAAAGAGGGGGACTTCACTCTTTACGGTCAGAGAGCCTCTAAAATTAGTTATTTTAATGTTAAATGTTAAAAAATGAAAAATACTTTCATTACTAATTTAGTAAGATATCAAATCTTATTTGTGGTCATTGGGCCCATATGGATTACCACACTGGCAATTTAACACAGTATCATTCTTGATTTCATAGAAAAACTCATATCCAAAAAATAAAAAATAAAAAAATAATATTTTTTGAACTTGATCAAAGTTGTTGAAAGTGGATGGCTATTGATCAAAGTTGTTGAATTTTTTTTTTTTTTTAATTCTTTTTTCAAAATTCGTAGAATTTCATTTTCTAAAACTTGTGGCATCAGATCATGTTTTTGGATGTCAAGAAGTGAACTCATGGCCTTTAGTAGATTTTACAATATTTATTTGTAAACTAAAATAATATTAAATATTAAGAATAAAAAAAAAGTGTTGAGTCAGTTGGAGTTGATATTAAATTTTACATTAGCTAAAAATAACTTTTGCAACTTTTTTCACAAATGAAGCTCTTATTTTAAAGAACAACGTTGGGGATGCTCGTATATTCTATAATGGTATTAACCAAATGACCTGATAAAAATCGCTAAACCTTAAACCCACATGGCATGTGCTAGAACCTCGAGATACATAACTACACATATTTATGGGGATTTGCATTGTGTATCCTGAGGATAGAAAATCTATGGTTCTAGCACATGACACATCAGGGTGACTCGATTGACTATGCCACATGGGGGAGTCATGTAATCATCACTTAACCAAATTGGCGTTATTAACAAAGGGATTAATAAATGCGCAATTAAATCTTTCCTCCTCTCTTCATCTTCTATATTTTTTCAATCCTATGGTATTGAATTATTAATAGGAACTCAATCGATACATAAAAAAAATAACACTCAAAGATATTTTTAGGTAAGTTCAGACCGAACATGCTTTAATTAATTTAGTAGGTATTTGCCAGACATTACAAAACTAATTCGATATATATTATGTACTGAACACAAAGATTTACATGAGAAAGTTATGCTCGGTAAGCACCTACCATAGATTATAAAACATATTCGATAAATATCTATCTAATAAAATTTTCTCATGTAAATCTGTGTTCGATATGTTAGTATCGAATCGTTATGTATAGGATTGGTAGGTACCTATCGATCCTTACAAAATTGATTCAGCATTGACCTACCGAATTGGAAATTTCACACAAATTTTCTCATATGAATGACTTCGATTAGATTGAATTTTAAGGTGTTATTTGGTAAGATTAGATAAGAAAGATGGTGGATGCATAAAGTAATACGATAAAAAGAAATCACTTAAGTGGGTGCCCAAAAGGGTAATGTTAGGCGCCAATAGAACAACTCTAAAAATAGCCATTTTTTAGACCCCTAGAAATCTTTTTCCCAAATCGATTCTCCCAAACTTTGAACCTCCCAACTAATACACAAAACAATATTGATTGGTCATCTAATCTTTTGTTAGGACCAAATCGATTCTCCCAAACTTTGAACCTCCCAAACTCCTATCTCGATAGTCATCCATTTCGACCCTGCTTGGTAGTCCGTAAAAAAATAGGAAAACGCAAAACTTTGCATTTCTTGTTTTTCATGGTTGTTTGCAATTCCACTGCTTGGTAGACCCTTTAAATGGTCATTGTAAAACTTTTCTACTGCTTGGTTGAGCATGAACATGCAAATAATAGTAAACTAACAAACAAGATCCAATTTTAAAAAAAAAAAAAAAATTACAAAACAAGCATCACAAATAATTAAAAAAAAAAAAATGATTATCCAACTGATCAGAGAATACAACTTATAAAAAAAGGTGCAAAACAAGCATAGAATCTATGACAAAAATAATGTCAAATGGAGCCAAGAACAGAATGCAACACAAGCATTTAAAAAAAAAAAAAAAAAAAAAATTCAGAAGAGAATGCATTTAACAAGAACAAAATGTAACTTCAACAAAGATATATCTTTGCGAAAATCAATATGGGTCTGAAATAAAGAGTTTGGTTTGAAGTAAGACAACCTCAAATCTACTTATGGGTTTTGTTGTTAAAAAAAAAAAAAAAAAAAACCCTAGAGTTAGTGTGTTTGTTTGGTAACACTTCAGGGAAGGTCATTATGTGGCCACTGAAAATTAAGAAGAGGAGCTTCTTAGGGAAGAATCATCAAATTGAAGAACAATGCTAGATCTAGATATGAATTTGATTTGAAATAAAGAACTAGATCTAGATTTGATTTTGAAGTACATAACTACATCTAGATCTAATTTTGAAGATTCAACATCGTTTGATCACAAACTAAGGTTTTGATTGTTTTGATATAGATGTAGTTTTTCAAATTCACCTTTTTTTAAACATCCAAGGTTTCAACAAAATTTCATATGCAGAATGGAAGGAAATGAATCAGAAAAGAGAGACCCTACTCTCCTTCCTCAATTTTGAGGGAAAGAGATGAACTAGAACCCTTGTTTTTATTGCGTTTTACCATGATTTCCGATAGGATCCACTTGAATATTGCGCTGCAAAGCACTTTCGACTTGCAAACTGATGCAAAACTATGCATTTCCACCTCTTTATGGTCTTTCGTGACGCGTACAATGCAAGGCCTTCATTGTAGGTCTAACAATGATCTGAAGTATTCCTGATACCAATAATCTAAAATATACCTGATGTCCGAGCCAATTTGATCCGAAAAAACATGAAAAATCAGATTTAGATTGAAATCTTAGATCTGATACAATTTTAGATCGAAATTCAATCCGAACATATTTTCATATTTTTTTTATTCTTAATTTCATATAAATACATATAAATAAAAGGACATTTATAAAAAAGAATCCATAAATTTATGACAATGGCAAAAAAATTGCCACTTTTTTTTAATACCAAAAAACATTCCATTTACTACATTAACTTATGTTTTTTTTTTTTTTTTTGAAAAAAATATCCTTCATTTCATTTTCTACATTATTCCTTTTGTAGATTACTTCTCCCCTCTTCCATGCTCACTAAAATCCACCAAATAGAATGATCAACATCTTGTTGATCTTGGTGAATCTAATGTTCCATCCATGATCTATTACAAATTTTTAGTGCATAGATCATAAAAACAATAAAATTGCAGTATAGACACTCGACATTAGAATATAACATAACTATCGTTGAGGTTCTCAACATTACTAATCATTGAAGCTCGACAATGATTAACAGAACGTTACTACAGAGACACATTAGAACAGATCAAATTTCTCCATTTATCAATAATAATAAAAACTCACATCACATCAATTAAGATTCAGAACAAGATGAGATGAAATGAATCCTAAATCTTTATAAAACAAGTTTTAACGTAACTAAATCAACACAGATCTCCAGAATCTCTCTCTCTCTCTCTCTTTCTCATTCATCTTCATCATCCGGCACGTCTTCATCATCAAAATCTTCGATGTCCGAACAATATTCTCCATCAAACTCATCATCATCATCATCATCGAAATCTACATCGTCTTCATCAGAACTGACTTCAGCACGGCCACTGGCGTAACCTCGAGATTGTTCCACAAAAAATCGGGGCATTGGACCAACCAATTGAAATCGACGAACATGATTAATCGTATCAGCTTTGATGGGCTTACGATGGAGGATCAAAGGTCGTGATGAGGCCCCAATCAGCCTCATCATCCTCGACCCTACAGCCGCCGAATACCTCAACATCTCTCTCCTTCTCTCTCTCTCACTGAAAGAAGTGGCGAAGAAATGGAGGTGGAGACTAAATATGGGAAGGGCTTAGGGTTTTAGGTATTTTTATAACGAGTGAGATCAAAGGATCAAATACTGACACGTGTTACTTCAAACTTATTTTATGGGATACTTGGAAAATAGAATTATTCACAATGCGTGATCAGGTGCGACTAAAGCGGACCAAACCAAGTGGGGCCAATCTTTCCATCAATCCATGATCATCTATGAATCACCATATCAATATTCTCCAAAAACCTGGCCAAATTAACTGGTCTTGATGTTTATTAATAAGAAGCTGCTATTGCCACACCAAATTTTACTAATGCCACACCAAATCCAATATACAATTGCACACAGTTGGTGTGACGTTAGTAAAATTTGGTGTGGCAATATCAACTCTAACAAAAATAAATAAATTTGGTAGTTAAATATTTACTACCAATATGAAATAATATTTTGTGATTGAATATTTTTTGATAAAGTTACTTATATCAGAAAATTAGTAATATATTTATAATTTTTATTTTAAAACCATTCATCTTATCCAAGCGGTCAAGGATAACAGGTTTCGACAAGAAAAATCAAGAATTTTATGTCATTTTCATTAGTCTATAAAAGAAGACTGAGGTCACCAAGCATGTCATCTTCTAAAACCATACTAGCATAGGTGTTTTAGCAAAATGTGAGGATCCCTTCAAAATTTTGAAGTAGTTTTCCCCCCAAAAACCACGCTTTGAGAGGGCATCGTGGTATGCCTTGTACAATCTGACACTTCGGATTGTATTGGATCCAGATCCAACCTTAAAGATGGTTCGTACCCTAATCATATACAAACCCTTCTTTCGAAAAAGAAAAATGATTGACCAATCACATGAGGCCACATGTATTGAGGACACCCCTAATTTACAAAATTACCCGGCTCCACATGTTGCACTATGGAGATCCTATGAGATCTCTGAGCAAAAAATTCTCTTTGAAAAAGCTTATAATATCCTTTTTTTATTTATTTTGATTACATAGGTGTGGTCTAAGCCGACCGCATATGGCCAATCACCACAAACTGGCATTTCAGGTATGCTTGTGGGAGAAGACTTGATCTCACGATTTTGGGAAACACACCCAAGTCACTTGGGCCATTAAAACTTGTAAGATCTCATGTTGCTGGATACAAGTTGATGTGGAGACAATATTTTATTAACATGAAGAGCAATCATGATGTTAAAACTCGTTTTGACACCTTGTCTCGTCCATAAATGAGGCCTAGTTGCTCGATTTATTCGAGACATATCATTCAACAAAGACACAATAGACTGACTTTTGAGACACAATAGACTGCCTTTCGAAAAACACATCAGGTTTGAGACGACTTGTCTACATGTCTTGTTGGTGGATGATACCGAGACGAATCGGATGAGTCGTCTCGGTCTCGGACAAGATTTAAAACCATAAGAGCAATTTGATGTTATGTGGGATGGTGGAAGTCTGGTAAGATGCTCGGGAATGCGAAAATGTGAAAAATCCCAGATACGATTTCGAAAATAGTTTAAAACAGAAAATCAAACATGGCAACCAAACATTATTGTCCCAATACCGAAAGCTATTTACAAGCAATCCAACAACTGCAGTTATACCATCACATACATGCAGTCATGTTCTTCAACATATATTTACAAGAAACATCACAAAGAACACTCAATCCATGAAAACCCAATCTTTAGCCAAATCGACACCAATATTAGAGTCGTATAATCTTGTAAATATGTTTAGGTCCAGTAGAGTTGACGATTGGTTACCTATTTTGTGATGCAGTCATTCTCCGGCTCAAGAAATTGGCTGCAATCGATTCCTTTCTCGGTAAACCCCAATATAAGCTTAGGGAAGAGCTTCGCGAGCATGATTTTGAAACCCGTGGAACTGCCCTTTGGAGTTTCTCCCTCAACCACTTCACAACCGTTAGCACAACCAACAGGAGCGCCATCCATATACGCTTTGCAAGCCAGGAGAATAGAATAGGAGCGACAGCGAAAGTGCTCCTCCACGAAAAGTTCAAAATTCTGCATCAGTTACAACCAACCAACTTCGATTAAACGGCCAAAAATTTGAGAGCTGCTATTAGCACCCCAACTTTTACTTATTACACCCCAATTTCTTAAATTATTTATCACCCTAATTAAAGATTAAAACATGCCATTCAAACATTACAAAAGTTTGGTTCAGGTTATTACTTCAACATTATAAAGCATTATACACATTCAAACAGCTTCAGCGATTGTTTACAATTAGGATTAGACATATACAAAATCCTAAATCTAACTAATAGAAATCTTTATAAAAAAAAATAGAGAAGAGTTTCTATTTGCACCCCAACTTTTACTTATTTTCAACCATTGATCTTTTTTTTAAATTGGGTATAACAAGTAAAAGTTGGGGTGCCAATAGCAGCTCCAAAAAATTTTATATCAGAAATTTGTAAGAGTTTGACAAAAGTTGCTTGGTGTACCTTTGGTGGTTTGCGTAGTACATAGAGCATTGACTTGCAAGAAAGAAGGAAAGCATTCTCGTTATAAGTTATAGAATTCTTCTCTCCCTCTGCTCTTCCCATCTGTTTATCATATCCAGCCTCATTGAAGTATGGTTTTTCATTGAGCACGAGGGCTTGGAGAGAGAGAAGAACTTGAAGAATGGTGGAGTGATCCGGTTTCCATGCTTCAGTGCCCGTGCCCATCCATGTATTTAATAGACTGAGACAAACCCTTCCCGACTCATAGAGATTTGGGTTGACACGTAGCCCACAGGAATTGTAATGCACCAACTGCATAAGATTATTTTCAGAGTTAAAAAAACATAAGCAGCCTCAGTTGTACAAGTTATTTCATATTTTCCAACAGAAAAAGCACGACTAAGGATTTAACAGAGTGAGGTCCAACATACTTACAGGTGGTTCGTGAGGATAATCTGGAGGAAGGAAAAAATCAAAGAAGAATAGGCCATCTTGATATGGAGTTCCAGGTGCTCCAACGATGGCCGCCCTCAGGAGATCAATCCTTTGCTCATAAACACGAATGTAGATCGTATCTGTAGAATTTTCAAAAGGGTCCATATCAATAATAACGCAAGTATTATTGCATAAAGTCTATGCCTAAGAGCTGACATTCCCTTTCCGGAATCTGGAATTTCTTCGACATGTTTAGATTCGAGTGAGCTTATTTTATCTTATTATTTTTCATACCCATACCCACACCTTCTTCTGTTAACCAAGACCAACAGCATACTTGAACGCCGAGCAATTTGTAACCATAACTGAGTAAATGTCTTTTAGGGATCACGACCCAACTATAAGTAAACAATTGTTATTTTCCTGAGGTTCTTATGGTTTGATTTGCATTGATGACTCATAGTTCTTACAGATAAATACCACTTCTGCGTCTTAGGCTTTAATAACGTTTCTTTGTGATCTGAGGTGACTGTAAATAGGGAGAAAAAAAAACTTATTTTTTTGAATCTCCAATTTATCACGCTAGTGATTGTTGAGTGTGTATTTTCCTCCTCTCTTGGGTGTGTTATAGTTCTTCCCCTCTCCATCAGATCAGTCTTTTGGAGTAGTTGGTTGGCAACATAGTATCAGAACTCTAAGTTCGTATAGGCCACGGGTTCGATTCTTTCCACCCTTATTGGTGAGGGGGAGTGTTGAGTGTGTATTTTCATTCACTCTCGGGTGTGTCATACCCCAGTTAAGCCTCGTGACCCTCTTATATTCATAGCTCCTCCCCTCTCCAACAGATCGATCTTTTGGAGTAGTTGATTATAGTGATGGTGTTAATGGGTTTTATGGTCTACCCTAAACGACTGTCTTGAATTCTCTTTCCTTTTTCTACTTGAAGCCTAAAGAAGAATGGATGTTCGGTAGCCAATTCTAGCATCTGTTCACATGAACTCACGAAGATAATTCTCAAAGTCTCGAGTATCTTTAACCGATGCAGATCAGGAGTTTAGAAGTGCACATTAGAGAGTGTGAGAAGAGTGAAGGTGAATGAAGGTAATGGATCAGGTCGAGTCGTAACTCAATGCTCATAGGACTTTGGACAGAGTTTGGGTACACAATGGGTCTGCTTGTTCAGATCTGGTCTTTAGGATCCAATTCTTAGTTTATTCAGATATGGGTCAACCATGAATCACCATTAGAAAACTTAATTGTAAATCACCAAATAAAATGCTTTTGCAAAACAGGAAAAAAGAAAGGAAAAGAAGAGAGAGAGAGAGAGGGCTAACCGGGAAGATCTTTCTCAAGAATACTCCATTCTTGTTGTACCTTCTTCAACCAACCTCTTTTTACCTGCAAAGAGAAATCAGACACTGATCCTAGCTTCTTGGACCATAGCGACAAAAATCGTGATGAAATCACGATTTTAATAGTTATTGATTAAATCACGATTTTTTCAAAATGTCATGAAGTTTTGAATAAATATGGTGAAGTGTTTGGAGGCCCTAAAGAGAGCCAAACATTGTGCCAAATATTTTTCAATATATGGGCCAGAAGTTTCAGAATGGGCTGATTTTTTGTGATGGTGATCTCTATGTTGAGGAGATCATTCTCACAAAAAATAAGCCTATCCCAAAACTTCTAGCCCATATATTGAAAAATGTTTGGCTCTCTTTAGGATCTGAGAACTCTCCCCATAAATATATTAAATGATAAAATAATACTTAAAATGCTGAAAATAAAAATAATATATGATTTTTTCAAAAAATCGTCTATTGAATTGTGATTTAATATGTATATATTTTTTTTAAATTTATCCAACATTTTTCAGAAGCCTTCTTTTGCCGAACTACTCCCGAACCCCAACTCACTATGTCTTGGACAGCTCGACTAGTACTAGTAAAGAAAGGGATAGAATTATACCGGAGCTAAGATTGATCCCGTGCCAGCATCATTAACAAAATGGTGGTCCGAGAAATCACCAACCGTGTCAAATTGCTTAAACTCTCCGGGTTTATCATTGCTTGATGAAAATGAAATTTCTTTTTTCTCTTGAGTTTCTTCAACTTGCTCCAAATTTGTCTGGCTCATCGTCTGTAAATCTTCTACGACTGATGGTGGTCCTTCACTTGTCAGATTGTGAAATTCCATTACTTCACTCTTGTGGAGAGACCCAAATTTATTTGCACCTTCTGAATGTGATATGTTTAAATCAAGGTTGTAAATTTCACTTAGATTGCCAAAATGATTGTTGTCCATTGATCCTGACAGTGAGGTGGACCCACGGGTGCCAAATAAACTTGCTGCAACATTTGTGAAAAACCCAATAGCTGCTCGAGGTAGGAAAAAGGCGCTAGTCTCCCATGTATGTTCCTTGCAACTTTCACTGGCACCATTGGTAGCTTTCTCCAACACATCCTACACAGACAGTTCTGTTCAGATTTTCCTAGAGGGAATGCAACGGATCGGATCAGACCCTTATCGGATCTCAGTATTATGATCAGATACAATCCAATAACAATCAGGCCAAACCCGATTTTATATACAAAATCTAAAAAAAATTTCTTTATCACAACAAATATATAATATAATTTATATACTTTCTAACATATTATTGGATCGGGTCCTTATCGGATCAAGACGTGGTTGATCCAGATCCGATACAATAAGATATCGGATCAGAACCTCATTGGATCGGATCTCGGAATCTAATACATCAATCCAGACCCAAAGTTATCGGATCAGATCTTGGGTCTGATCCGATCCACTGACAATCCTAACTGTCCGAGGCAGGTAATTGTTTATGTATCTGTGTGTGTGTGTGTGTGTCAGAGAGAGAGAGTTTACATCTTTCACCTTTTCTTGATGTTTCCAAGACTGTTCATCAAACTTGGGTGCTTCTTGAGTCAAACTATCATCAATATCCTCTTCACGAAGTATAAGTGTTGGAGCTGAATCTTCGTATTTATCAATCCCAACAATTTCGAAAGGGGCAACCTGAAATGATTTTACAAGAAAAAGTTCAATGTTACTTGACCCATAATGAAAGACTCCACACATATATGAAAATAAAGGGATATTTTATCATTATATTGATTTCAAATTCACAACCACAAGCCTATGAGTCAAAAGCATAAAGCAGTACCATTGTTCATCAAAATTGCAAGTTTACTAGGTTGAATCATTGCCGTTGGAAACTGCAATCAATATCGAACACTTGTACCTCAATAACAATGTGTTTTTAATGAACATTGAGTTTGCACTAAAACATGAGTCATTTATGGGTTTAAATCCAAAAAAAATATGCTTCATTTTCAAACAATGATTGAGAAAGATGGGTGAAGTAAAGAACCAAATCCCATTATGTAGAGATGGTGAATTGAAATGCAGGATGTTGTTTAAAATGCATGGTGGGTGAGAAGAAAAACTTAATGGTACATTCATGGAACCATGTCTTGAATTAGGTTCCGTTGCTGGAGGAGAGTTGAGTTAATGACTTCGATGCTTTCACTGAGCTCATCCGAGAAATTCAAGAGAAAATTTGGGAAAAGATTGAAGAAAACAATACAAGATACCAAATGCATGCCAATAGACATTGATGCTAAAATTCCAATGACGGTGAGCTCACCATGGCCCACTCGCAGAAAGGAGGGTTCCTTTCTATAACCAAGGTAATAAAGACATAAAGAAGCAAAGAAGTTTTAGACACATAAGCAAGCCCTGCATAATCCAATATGAGGACACAAGTGCAACATTTAGGTGGTAGAGTCTTTGCAAGGTATTACCACAGCCATGGGATCAAAACCCTGTTTAAAACATAAATCTATTGAGCAAAAAAAAAAAAAAAAACCATTGCTTGGGGTTTATGGAGAGAGCGCAACAATAGGGTATTCCATAGCAAGGAGAGCTCATCGCATACAATGATCTTGGAGATCTTGGGTTTTCTTTACTTGTGGTCTAAGATGGGCAAAGAATTTGAGGGAGTGAGTTTCCAAGACTTTGTTTTCAACTGGGATACAATTTGTGACTATTAGCTCCCCGACAGGAGTGTATATTTGCTCCCTTTCTCTTGGTTTGTTGTATTTCTGTTTCTGTTGTATGGGGGCCATCTCAGCCTCCTTTTCTTCTTTCTATGAATATATTTATATTTATCAAAAAAAAAAAAAAAAACCGAAAGAATGGACCATTTGGGATGACGAGTTTAAGCAACAAGTTTCCAAATCACACTTATTAATGGTGATTTTGCTCATGTATACGAGGGTGACTCACTGAAGTTGAGTTCAAAGGCTTGAAGAGAGTTAATCCCATGACCTATGTTCAAACCCCATAGAACCCACCTTCACCTCCATTAACCACTAACCTTTTGCTTGCCTAGCAAAAAAGGTTTGAGTTCAAAGGACCAAAAAGGCATTGCTCGGAATCAAATTTGAGGAGCAGAAAAAGAAATATAAAATCAAATATATTATGAGGAAAGAGATAAGAAGTGATTTCCTATGTAATCTTGCAATGAAGATGTCAACATGTTTCTGCAAACTTTTTTCAACGAGGAAAAATATTTTGAGTACGGATGAATTTTTTGGATTGTAAGAAGTATTCTTCTTCCTTTTTCAGTATCATACATTACAAGGTCATTTTGTGTTGTTTAAAATAAATCTCCAATGAAAAATACGAATTGAACCAGTTTGTTCTTTTTTCCTTAAATCATTTCCAAAAATAAAGGTTCATTTAATGTAATGAGAGGGAACATAAGCTCTTAAAATAAATATTTAAGTTGAAGGTCCTAAAAGAGCAAGAGGAAGGCCCAAAAGAACGTGGATGGAGATAATGAAAAAAGACATGAGCTCACTGTCAATTACAAAAGACTTGCCTCTGGACAGAGAGGAATGGAGGAACAAGATTCGTATAGCCGACCCAAATCTTTGGGCTTTGCTCACTTACTAGGAGTTCTTGGGTGGTTAGGCTTATATTAGAAAATCAGGTGAATAGTTACGAATAAAAGTTGAATACATGGGAAGGATAGGGTTTAGTAAAACTACAAGGAAAGTTATCTGGGCATGCCTAATTTTGATGTCATCTTTTAAAGAAATATACTTTCTTTTTATAAGACCAAAAGCAGGTGTGCCTAATCATCTCCCAATAACTAACCATTACTGAGTATGTAATAGGACCTTCAGAGTTCCGACCTGGATTTCTTTGCCTAGAATTTTCTGTTATTCTCAGCAAGTCAGTAGATAACATTTAAGAAGCTATTTCTCTAGTGAGGTGTGATTCTCATTTTCTTCATTGCATGTTTCAAGTTCTTTGATTGCTTATTCTCCAAGCGCATGATTTGAATTAAGATATTATATTTTCTCAACTTTTCATGAAGACAAAGGTTTGTATTACATTGTTTTTCCACTATGTGAAAATCCCACCACAAACACCCCAATTGTTTTTCCAGACAATAATTAAGTCTAATAGAAACATAATGTAGGCAGAATTTTAAAAATATGATAGAATATGCACACCTTTGATGTATGACCACTAGCCCATTTCACCTCAACGCTCCCATCTTTAAATCCAATAACATTTCCGATGCAAGAAAGATAACTTTTCTCAGGATACTCGCAGAGACCCTCATTGACTTGCTTGCTTGTAAGAACACCCTTCCCAAGTTGTTGGAAGGAACTTATGCCCATTTCTGTGATTAGGTGACCTTCACGTTTTTTCTGTCCATCAGCTTGAACAACAGAAAACGTACTTCCTAATACAAAAACAATCTCACCAAGACAGAAGTTGTAGTCTGGATGCTCAATCAGTTCATAGGCGCTTACTGTTTCCTCGGTACATTCTCCATCTGAATCACGTTCCGTACAAGCTTTCCATTTCAACTTGACGGTTCGCTCCTTTGCATCCACACTTTTCACAATTCCTAACCTCGGGCCACTAGAAACATATTGATCGTCACAAGTGCCCTTCTCCAATACAAACTGTTCAGGCCAAAACTCGTGATCTCCGACACTGTTTACTGGTAATAAGGACTGTGAATTTAAACCAACTGAATGAGTGCCATCTTGCCATAGGACGTCGACTTTTGTCTTTCTCTTCACAATAACATATATATCTTCAACGTTGGGATCTGTGTTACTTTTCCATAGTCCTCTTTCTACATTCTTGTACCCATGGATATGCTCTTTAACAACTCTCTGATCATTCGTTGGAAGCATGCACCAATCACCAAGTTGCCAGCTGGCATGCGAAAAACAAGACAACGGCGTTAAGTTCTTTGAGTCTTGTGGACAAGGAGGAGAAGACATACTCGAATCACAACCAATAACCGAAGCAACCCAATCAACATAAACCAGTCTTGCTTCCACGTGGCACACAGTACCTTCAACCCGGTTTCTCTTCCAAGCATCACATAACCATCTTGCTGATTTGAAAGCACTCGGAAACCTTATTCGAACACGCTGACCTGGATAATAAGGGTATGGTGTATCTTCAACTGCATTTGGAGAAATGGGTACAAGAGTTTCTGGATCAACTACAGTCACCTCACATTTTGCTCCATCATCAAACAAGATGGTGACACAATCAATTACGCTTCTCACTCTTCCAAGCCATGGCCCATGAATTACATAATCCCCAACTACAAAGGCACAGATCTTTAGAAGCTTTTTACAGTTTACTTCTTTTACAATATCACCGTAAACAGTTTCTAGGTCTACAAAGATGTCCACATCCACTACTTTGCCAAACTGCGCAGATGGATCTGTTATAGAGCATACAATGTCCCCATGTACGAACCCTCTCTCGAATGCAAGGAAATCGTCAATCTTTCCGATGCTTTGTTCCAAGTTTGAAAGAATGCTCTGTGCCTGACCACCGAACAAGTAATCAATGTCATCTAGATCCTCACTGCCACTGGTTTCCATGAAACTCTCACTATCTGAGTCACTAAGGAGCATCTCCATATTTGGATTCCTGTTAAAATGTAGCTGTTAAGCGTTAGTAAGCATATATCAAACATTGATAATACCCCATAGGTACATAATTCAAGTTTTACTCACCTCTGTAGTACTAACACTTGGAATCAGAACGATGGCTTCCTCGTGTAAGACTATCTTAAAATTTCAGCTAATCTTCACATACACAACCACCACAACCACAAGTACAAGATATTTTCTTGAGATATAACTTGAGAGCAATAAGTTGAACCTGATCATGAATGAAGGTCACAAATACAAATTTCTAAAATTCTGGTTTGATTGAAAAGCATAGTATTAAATTTCAACATATTTCCACGAAATATACCGATATATTTCCATTTCCACAAGGTCCGACTCAAAATTTAAGCGAAAATTTCTTTATGTATATATTTCGGTGGAAATAACTACTCATTTTGCGAAATATTTTGATGAATAGTGCATTTTGACTGAAATAATCAAATGTTAGCTATTAAATGTCAAATTTCGATGAATAGTCAATTTCGACCAAAATATCCATACAAGTATGTTTGTTCATGTTCTAATTAGTCAGAAAAATTAGCAACTTATTCATATATAATTAAAAGATTAAAAAAAAATATACTATAATGTGAATGCATTTTTTTTATAGATTATAATAATGTGATGATGTAGTACATAATAAAGTACTTGTAGTAATGTGATATTATTACTCTCATTTCCAAGAAGCATATAGTTATTTTAGGAGTCAGACATTAGATACTCATGCCAATGTGTAACAAATTGTTACCAATTTTCATAGAAAATACTCATGCCAATGTACAACAGAATGTTATCAATTTTCACTTCAATGATTCATATAACTGTTTATTATAGTTTGATGACTATAAGTGTGTTTTCATGTATGTTTTATCATTTTCTACATTTTCAACGAAAACGTCCTCAACATTTCTATCATTTCATTATATTTCCATCATTTCCTTAAAATTGTATTGATTTTTACATTGTTCGAAATATTGCCATTTCCAAGATGATAGAAATAGACATCGAAATCGAAATTTAATACTTTTTTCAAAGTGAGAAGCAAGAGAAAGCTAGCAAAACCAATCAGTCATACATCAACCAATTAAAGATTCACTATTCCTCCAAATGATATTAACCGCTAAATAAATGCTAAAAGGGAATAAAAATGAGGGGGATAGAGAGAGCGAGAGTACCACTAAACTTCTTCGTTGAAGTATCTGAAAATTCCAACACCTGAAGGCCAGTCCTAATATTATCTCGACGTAGAGAGTAACAAGGACCCGAAAATGAAATGATACCAACTTCAAACTTTACTTACTTGTACAAGATCAGAACAATATCTCCAGCACAATACGTTGATTACAGAAAGGGGAGGTTTTATGCCAAAGGAGAATTGCCCAGCAGAAACCACACAGTAACTCTGGATCAGAAAACAGAAAACAGAAAATAATTTATACTTCTTAATCTAAATGCCAAAGGAGATTTGCCCGACGGTTGGAGTGAAATTTCCACGAGAACCAACTGCGAGAGTGAAATGTCCACGAGGACTATTGCCAAAGGAGATTTGCCCAAAAAGATGGGGAGTCAAGTATCGATGATGACGAACTGCCAAAGAAGATCAGCTCAATGCCAAAGGAGATTTGCCCCACAACCAGAGTTAAATTCCCAAAATATGCCAAAGGAGAATTTCCCAATGCTGCGTGAAATGACCACGAGGGTTAAATGCCAAAGGAGATTTGCCCAACAGGAGCGAAGTTCCCACTAAAAACTAACTTTGGTGGAATAGTTGAATTTTGCACAAAAACTAACTGCCAAAGGAGACCAGAAGGATTCTTGTCAAGCGTGTGTTGCCAAAGGAGATCTTCCCAACAGAACTGAATCTTTCACGTATGCGACCAAATTCATAAGAAGAAATTTCTAATGCCAAAGGAGATTTGCCCAAACAACGAATTTTTCCCTGAAGCAATAATGGCAATGGAGATTGATCCCAACAATGCCAAACTTCTCTTGCAATAATGATTTGCAGCCAAAGGAGATTTGCCCAAAGAAAACCTTCACTCAACCTACAGAAAAAAGCCAATCAAGCCAGATCATCTATTTAACAATATGGCTTTATAAGAACCCTCTTGGTGCTCAAAAGAACTGTTTTGGCCTGTTCGACAGTGCGGTGAAACCTGTAGTGACAATACTAGTTAATAATTTCTTTAAACTTTTAAAAGCTAAAAGAGAAAGAAAGGCAAAACAACTATAAGAATAAAAATGTTGAATTGCTTTCAACTTTCAACAATAACTTAAATGTACTCCCAGTAAATAAAGAGAGACTATCATCCAACACGAAAGTCTATAAAAGAATAAATTAAAAAGAACAAAAAACCAATCAAACACTCCATATATTAAAGTACTACGTGGGTAATAAAATCCCCTTAATTAATCTGGACCATACACATGATGACCATTGACGATGAAACGTGATAAACATGATGGAGGGGAGATACTACTTTTGAAGGTCGTAATGGAGGAGTTACAAATTGAAGGCCATGATTGGGGAAGTTACAAATTGAGGGAGTAATGGGGCAATTACACTTTTTGTATCTATTTAAGAGAGCTTTTTTGCTCATATTTTAGGGGAGTCCTTGGGGGCTACTAGAGAGTGTAATTGTAATTTTGTAACTGATAAATTTGGGGGTTCAACTAAAAACCAATTGGCAATGAGTGGAGAGGCCCAGGAGGTTATAAGGAGAAAGACAAGGAAATGAGTGTCCGATGTGGGACTAAATTCAATACGCCCCCGCATGTGTGGACCAGACCGGGCCAAAGCATGTGGAGATATGAACTAAGTGACATGGAGGAGAGAAAGGCCCGCTCTGAAATCATGTTAACCAACCAACTACTCCAAAAGACCGATCTATTGGAGAAGGTGAGAACTATGAATATAAGAGGGTCACAGGGCTTAACTGGGGTATGACTCACCCGAGAGTGGAGGAAAATATACACTCAACACTCCCCCTCACCTATAAGGGAGGAAAGATTTGAACCCGCGAACCATACAAACCTAGCGCCCTGATACCATGTTAAATTTGGAGGTCCAACTCAAAACCAATTGGCAATGAGTGGAGAGGCTGAGGAGCTTATAAGGAGAGAGACAAGTCAATGAGTGTCCGATGTGGGACTAAACTCAAGAGTAACCAAGTTGACTTGCTATTAGATTAGCTCACGAATTCAGGGACATAATCTGCATTTTGCAATGAACCCCATTAACAAATTTCTTGAGTTATTCTTGTTCTCTCTATTTCATCTTTTACACTATTTATCATTTATTTTGTTAATTTCTGGTTTCATCATTTTATTTGTGTTGAGATGTCTAATATTCCTATTGGGCTTAGGCTTTAAGAGGCAAACATTATCAAAGGGGACCTTTTCCGAAGAGGAGTGGGATTGCCCAAAGGGTTTTTCGGGACGTAGGTATTTTGCCTATCGGGGTAGGGTTTTTGATGTTTTTTGCTCTGCAAGGTTCCTTGCGGCTGAGAGAATTGTAGAGATCAGGGAGTTTGTAATCTTTGTCGCTGATAGTGGATTTTTGTCCCTCTCTTTAGTGGACGTAGGCAATTTTCTGAACCATGTAAATCTTGTGTGCTTGGTGTGTTCGTTTTTGTCTTTATATATATTTATTTATTTATTTATTTTGCTCGTCATGCTTCCAGACGACAACTTGATTGTTCAGGATCTAACCTAGAAAAAATTACCACCTTTATACATAGGTAATTCCCACAAAAACTATTCCGAATCAAAAGGAAAAACTAGGCAATTTCTTGAAACCATAAAAGGATGACTCAGGGTGTGTTTGGATCACCATTTTTATTGGCAAGAAGGAAAATCGAAAAATTCTTAAACAAAATCCTTTTTTGACATAAAAATGGCAATAAAAGGACCCTGAAAACATCAACAAATTTGCTATGTCATGCTTTTCAAATGAAGTCTAACAAGTACCAACACCCATTAAAGAACTTCCCAAATTTCTGAAAAGAAGAAAAGATGAAAAACGAAAAACTTTAAAACTTAGCATGAAAATATCAATTCAAGTATGAAAATGATGATATAAATCAAAACTAAATTAATTTCTATACAAAAATTCAAACTTTGCACCAAAGTATGATGTTAAAACATTTAAATTCAATTACCGTTCAAAATAATTCATAATTAATTCCATGAAGAGTAGAATTCACAATTAACTCTTCTGGAAAAAAAAAGTTGCAAAAATTAGGGAGTAAGAAAAACCCATTGAATAAAAATGAAAAAAAAATTCCTAAAATTTTACCTAAAACAAAATACAATTTTACCAATCTTAAATATATGAAACATAAGAGCCAAGCTCTCAAAAATCTTATAAAAATGAAAGGAAAAAAAAAACCATACCTTTGAACGACTCGAAAGACCAATCGGAGCCCAATGAACCTAATATTGAGAGCCAAAAATCCCAGATTTTTCTTCTTCTTGAATTTAGGACAATATGATCAAGAAAACTCGAACAAGAGATAGAACCAATTGTTTTAAGTCATTCTTTGATCTTTTGAAAGCAGAGAAGATGATCAAAGCTGAGAGAGGGACGAGTGAGAGAAGGGAAGAGAGGGTATTTAAAGAAGTCCATTCTCTCCCCAAATCATATCCATCACGCCATTATCGAAACCTCCAACCATTGCAGAGTTGCAGAGAGAGAGAGAGATTTGTCTTCGACACTGTATTTTTTTCTTTGTTGGTTTCTCTGTTCTTAACCTCTGGACATCTTTCAACAATTGACTTCTCGAGTGCTTTTGCGTCCAACGAAATTTAGTACAAATCAACAGTTAAGCAGTTGAAATACCAAAAAGTAATTATAGTGTCCACTGTCGTTGGACACAAATGCGTCCAATGACAAATAATTTTTTTTTGTATTCCGTTATCCCTTTCTTTCTTTGGGAAAATACTTTCCCACAAAAGAAACCATTTCCTTATAAAGATAGTGAGCCAAAAGGTCTTACTAAACCTCATCCACACTGTCAAAAAGACCTCGAGATTTGTGACTTTTTTACAAATCTCAGGGTCTTTTTGACAGTGTATGAGACTTAGTAAGGCCTCTTTTCCTCACTATGTTAGTAAGGCTAGTCGGACTCTTCCCAAAATGATCTCAAAAACAGAATTCCTTGAGAGCATGAATTTCTCTTACTTTTTTACTAAAGTACTTCATGGAAAAACTAAGAGACTTGATATGGTGGTGTCATGTGGTATGTTCAGTGATCTAAATTTCAAGGAGAAAAAAAAATGATTAAACTGAATTGGTTCGCTACCTTCTCCATGCCTAATTCACAATTTATTTTGATCCCGTTAGGTTTGGATTCTAGAACTTGGTTCTTTCCTAATTCTCGTAATCCAAATTTAAAATTCAATGTTAATTTAGATTAGGAAACCAATTTCCTCATATTTGTAATGAACTCAAAAATAGATTAGGATTTTGATTTTTGACATTAATATTGTAGACACCCCATTTTTGCCTAGGCCGAGCTCGAGAACATTAAAAACCTTTCAAAAATGAGCTTGACTCAAGAAATTTTTCAAAATTTTTTAAAACCTAGCTTTCAAGAAGTTTGATGGCCCGAAGGCCATTTTCAGAGGGGAGTTTTAAGCTTAATCGAACCTTATCTTTTGTCAGGTCATATATTAATTCTGGAATGACCTCACCCTTGCCAAAGGCAAATTTTGGTATGGTTAAACTTAAGGTTTGGTCAAAGTTGAATTTTGATTAAATTTGGCATGGTTAAACCTTAGGTTTGGTCAATTCTATTGGACAATTAAACCCACGTGTGCTCGAATTTTATTAGAGAAAATGACCCCCAAATCCTTTTTCTTAATGGATTTTTCCTCAAGAAATTTTTTTTTTTTTTTTGGCATTCTTATCCTTGTTTTATTCTCCTAATAGTCTCTCAATTAAGGATCCTTTGGTAGTCCTCTAATTCTCCTAAACTTGATCCTAAGTTTTGTTTGGTTTCCACTCAAGGATAATTACGTACCTAACCCAAATTTGTTAGGACTCATTAGAGTAAATCCCATTTCTACCTTTCTAATTTTCTTCAAAATTCATATGGCTCCCATGACATTCAATGTAAATTGACTATTTTCTAAAGCTATAACTACTTTATTCTCCCTAGAAAATTCTATAGAATTTGTGTCAATTGACCATTTAATCCATAGTTTGTTGGAGATTCTCTCAAGTAAAGTGACTAAAAAGGTCAAAAACCTATCATCTAATTATATGTCATTTGGTTTATTTCTCTACAATTGACTCAAGATCAAGGTTTCAAGACCATTCTAACATCAATTAAGAATTCTCTAAAATTTTGGGTTTTTGCCATCCTATCTATTGATAAAGACCATTGAGGCTAAGGAGAAGAGAAGTAATTATGATTTTTCATGAAGGTTTTGGTAAAATTATTGGGAACTTGAGGATTTAGGACCAATTTATCTCTAAGTTCTCCCAAAATTCATAAATAGGAAATCCTTCCAAGGCAAATAGAAGTGTTCATTTGGCAATCCAAAATTTTGTCCAAATCCCTCACTTTTCTTTCAAGCCTCCCTATTCTCTCAAACCTCTCCCAAAATTCATAGAAGAAAAATTAAGAAGAACAAAAAGAACAAGGAAGAAAAAAAAAAAAAGACTAAGGTGGGGTCAAACCTCAATTTTCCTCTCCTATATTTTTTTAAGTAATTTTTCTATATTTTAGTCTACTTTCATACTTTTTAATGAAGTTCTTTAAAATTTTAGTTAGAGACTTAGTGGTAGAGAGTAATCCCTTCTAAGGTAATCTTCCTCATTAAGTGGTGCCCATTCACACTTTAATTGAATGACAGCGACTCTTAAACCTGTGTAAATGAGTTCGAACCCCCAAAGGTTTCGAATCTCACATATCTACAAATATAAAAAGAAGAATCATGAATAATAAATCCAAATAATCCAAGCCAATTACCTTCCAATTCATTGTCTGCCAAAATGACTAGTATTTTGCCAAACTTACCATCCTAACCATGGATTTAGTAAATCTTACTTGCAAAAGAATAAAATATATATGCAAATTGAAAGAACTAAACAAATCAAAGTTGACAATGATTATTACTTATTCCTAACTTTCTTTTCCACTTCAATATTGATATTCTATTATTATATAGAATCTTTGTACGATTTAAAAACTAAAATAAAATCGTGGAGGTTAATTGACCAAGGTCAATGGGACACACGTTACATGGGTCTAACAAATAATATTAAATTTAGTGTTTGCGTAGTAATGGTCAAAAACAATTTGAAGGCGTGAACCTACCAAATTGGTTATAATTTATTAAGTCTATGAATGTTGAGACCGTGATCTCAGTACAAAACCGACCTTCACTTACTAATTACAAACCATTATCTCACTTCTAGCTTCTTTAAACAAAAGAGTAAACTATGATTTCCTTTGCATATGGACATACTTACATGTATAGTGCACGAATGCGGCCCTCTATACAAGCTCGATCGATAGATGGTCAGTCGATTGGTCAATTGTTCGATCAGGCATATATGATTTCTAGGAGTACGAAACATGGGCATATCATGTCGACAGATGATCATAGGAGTTATTGAACCTATCTTGAAGATCCTTATCTATTTTTGCTGAATAATTGAATGAAAAACCAAAATTCTATTCTAAAATTTTCTAGACCATGTACATTACATCAATGGTTTTCAATCTCGGTTTGACGTCTCGTCTCGTCTTGTCCATGGTCGAGATCGTCTCAGACGAGTCAACTCGTCTCGGATGAGATAATCCATTACTCGGTTAACATGGATTAATTTACATATATTTAAATTAAAATAATTATAATTTTATAATAAAATAGTGTAGATTAAGAAATGTTTAGTCATAAAGTGATATGTTTGTTTATATAATAAATATTTAAAATTTAAAAAAAATTAATTATTTTAATCAAAATCTATAAAATCCCAGTTGACTCAGCCGAGTTGTACTAACTTGGCCGAATTTTACTGACTTGGATGAGATTTTCAAAATATAGTCCGAGATATCTCGCTTATCTCACGAGATGACGTGAATGTTGAGACACAATCCAAATCCTTATTGTTACTTAACAAGACCGAGATGACACGGGCGACTCATCTCAATCTCGGACTAGATTGTTACTTAACAAGACCATGATTACATCACGTTTTAAATATATATAATGGGCAAGTGTATTCTTATGTGTGATTCAATTTCAAACTTTGGTTCGAAAAGGACAGTCGGTTTGTTTGGCTGCAGTGCTTGATTCATCAAATTTATTGAAATAAAAAAATATAATTTGTAGCTTTAAGACAACTGGATGGTAATCGAATGTTCTTGGAATAATCTCACTTTATAGGGTCACATTATCCTTTTTTTGTTATTTTCTATCCTTAAAGAGTTATAGTGCCACACCCCTTAAAATGGGTTTCCTGTATTAGTGGGCAACACCCTCAAGTCACTATCCAAGTTTTTGATTAAGACACAGAATTGGATTAAGGATATTCCAGTTGTAACATTTACCGTCAAATGTGGAACAAGGTAATTCCAATCATGGATACTTATTACATTGCACAGATACAGAACAAGGAAATTAAAATATATATTCGGATTTTGTGCTGTTTTTTTATAAGTCACTTTTGCCGAGTCAACAGATATCCGATATCTACGATATTATTGCTTTCAACTTCATTTCTTCTTTAGACCGAAGGGTCTTTTTAGTTAAAGAGAATTGACTTTGAGAGAAATATGAATTGCTAGAAAAAGTGGCTGTGGGGATATAAATTCTACCTTTAGTATGAACCTAAGAAAAGAGAGTTGCCTTTAAGTGTGAGAGGTGAGGTTTATCATGAGAGAATAACTCTTGGAGGTGAGAAAATCATTTTCCTAGGTTGAAGAAAGGTAGGAAAATGTTTTCTCACTTTAGGGAAATATTGCTTTAGACAAAAAGAAAAAATGGATTTCTATAGAAATTATGCAATCTACACGAGGAAATCACAATTTCCAAATAAAATCATTTTTTTTTTTACTTTCATCTACTCTCATTGTCTCGTGCATGATCATACAGACAATAAGTAATTGCTTTGTTGGCTTGGCATTCTTAGTTTTAAGGTACCTCTCCCTATTTTGGTGGAAATTATAGATATATCCGTTGTTTTCGAAGTAAAAACGTACCCCTTGAGTTTGGTCTTTCATGGTATACTAACTCTAAATGACTGAATGCCCACTTTCAACCTTTGAAAATCCTTGTGATTTTTTCCCCAAAAGTCCATTAACTTCAATCTCTAGGATAATTTTTCTTTTCTTTTCAATCTCTTAAACTAGCAAAGTATGACAAACTTTGACGCATTTGTCCCTAGAAGAGCAAACTAACTTCACGAAAGTGCAGAGCCCAAGCTTCTAAACTCATTTCAAACATACATCAAAGCAATCCACATCTAAAAAAATATTTGACCTGAGCCTGAACTCATATTTGATCTCTAACCCGTTCATGATCTAAAATTGAGATCGTATTTACCTTAGTTTTGTTCCTAATCAAATCCCTAACTCATATTCGACCAGATTCATAACACATAAAAAGACCACGAGCAAGTATCTAAGTCTGAGTACATCCTCTCACATGGATAAATATAAAAAAGATCTTATCATGACTGATGGGATACCATATGTCAAAGATATTGTTTTATTTCACATTAATGACCTACAACACTTACCCATCATGTTCTAATCTTACTGACGAGTGACAGATCCATCTCTCAAAACACTCAAGTACATCTCAATTAAACAACTTATCTAACATCTAGATCAGTCGTATGGTGATACCTCTCCCTGGATTTCGTCTATAAAAGTTAACCTACCAAACGGAGAAAGGGGGCTACCAGTTAGTTGACTAATGAGAATTATAGAAGCAAAAAAGTCATAATGTAATATAACTATTCATCTTCTTCTCTATTTATTTGAGTACTAACTAAATTTTTGGATGATCGTTGATAGACACCACATTGGAGCTTCATTCTTCCCACCTTCTTATCTTACCATCCTAAACCAAGGAGCATGAAAGAGTCAGACTACTATCTTGAAGGGGAAGAGGTCAAAAGATCAAGATCAAACTCACCATCAGAAGAGGTTCATCAAAGCAACACCAACAAGGAAGAAAACTTTTCGGATCAATCCTACAATTAGACAACCATTCTCATCTCGAGGAATGGAAGGCCTAAAAAACCTTTGTTGTACAATAATACACCACAAGGTTCCACAAGCAAGCTATTATTCTGGGGATCTCCATTGTGGAGTATCAAACCCTAATGAAAGATCTCGAGGGGTCCCAAGGGAGTTCAAATGTTTTAGGGAAAAAAAACACAAGCCATTGAAAGAAAGAATAGATCTTCATGGAAGAGGAAATCGCTTCATCAACATAATTAGGTTTGGGATATCATAGTATGACAAAATTATCTTTAAAAAAAAAAATTATGATTATTTCGTAAATTCTTTTAATTAGTAATTTAATCGTGATTTATTCATTAATTCTTAAGAAATATATTTTGTATTTTATTTACTGTGTACATTTTTAATATTATTTATAAGTAATAACATGTAATTTAATTTTTAATTTTCTTGATTTAGCCAACAATTTTCGAATTCTTTTTCAAAACGTTTTTCCTTGTCAAAAGATTCTCCAATCCCAAGTTTTCGACCATGTTTCCATTTATCACTACCATTGACTCACAATAGAGGAGGGGACATAAATTAAAGTACATAACATCTCTCCAATTCAATGGATTTTTCAAATTCTCTCTTTTACGAGAGTAGCTTAATGATTTTTCTTTCTACTCTTCATTCAATTATTTGAATGATCAACATTTATGTTAGAACATGTTAAAGTTGTTTTTAATAGAATAGTCATTTTAATTTTTTTGATAGTGGGAAGAGTATAATAAAAAATAAAAAAGGAAAGGAAAATATACCCCACTAGGAACACAATGGGGGTATTTTCCCTATTTAATGGAACAAAAGGTGGATTAATTAATGAAAAAAAATATTACAAATGGTTTAATCATGAACCACTAACTGACTTATAGTGCTCCACAGAAAGGTTCCACAAATTTAAAAACGTGGTAGACTTGCAAGAACACTTTTTCTAAAGATTGGTCTTTGGATTTTGCTTAGTTATGATATGTAAAGTCATAATAATATTAAATTGTCTCCATTTTACAAATGATACAACTTATAAACCAAAAAATTGATGGATACATTTTTCTTTTTTGTTCTTGGTAAATAACTAAAAGAGGGTAGAACATCTTAATATATAAAATAAAATTTTATTTTTTCAAAAATTACCAAAAACGAATTAAGTTGTTAGACAGTCCAACATTTTAATAACTTGCTAGACTATTCAACATTTTAAATGGAGGTTAGATTGCTGGGGTGTTAAAAGCAAGATTAAAACACTGGACAGTCCAATGTTTTAATCATCCAAAGGGCATTTTTGATAAAATAATGTAATTTACCACATTAAAACGTTGGACAGTCCAACGAGTTATTAAAATACTGGTTGTCCATCGACTTAATTTATTTTTGGTAGTTTTTGAAAAGAATAGATATTTAAAAAAAAAACCTTTACAACATACCAAACAATGAATAGTATGTTGGGTGTAGTAGCCATTCTCTTTTTTCAGTAGTCGTACTCATTTTTGTGGTTATTGGTGTTTTACCTAATTAGAAAGCTCTTTGAATTCTATTGCTGTGTTTGATTGAGAGAAACAGAGAGAAGAGAAGAGAAGAGAAAATAAATGAGTTTCTCTCCATTTCTCTTGTTTGGATTGTTAAGTGGGGAAAGAAGATAAAAGAATTGGAGAGAAGAAGAGAAAAAAAAAATGTGAGTTTTCTTTCCCTCCAAAAGTGGAGAGAAGATGAGAAAAATCCATTTAAACATCATAGGTGCATCTACAAAAATACTCTGATGCTCAAATCAGTTAATTTAGCTAGGTGAGTTTTTTAATTTAACATTTTGCATACCTTTTCACTTTTATTTCATCCCAATTTATGATCACTTTCACACAATGAATTTGGTGATTATTTTCCTTCATTTCAGCAGTTATTCATGCAAAAACAGTCCCCTACGTAACCCTTCAACTAATAGGACACCATATAATTCTACAAAAATCTTTAGAATTGTTCTATGGGTCATTGTGTTCCGAGAACAATTGAAAGAGGTTTCAAGCCCTCTTTGAGTTGCCAACCAATGCATCCAATGTTGGACTTGATTTAAATTTATTCCCTATCGTGAAGGTGATTATGTTGGAATTTAGAGGGCTAACTTTAAAAATCATTTAATATTCAATGAGTTTAAACCAAAGGTAAACCAATCCCAACTTTTTTTCTTTATACTTTATATTTTTTACTTTTGTTTTATTCTTTAAGCTTTAGTTGTTAGTATTGATTTTGCCTTATGTAATTTTAGTCCTACATTGACTAGAAGAAGAGTTGATTTACAATTTTTAAATATTTGTATTTTTAATAACTTTAAAGTTGATAGAAGTAGTGGGTGGCTCTCGCGCACACACGGGGGTCCAATAGGAAAATCCTAAGGTTCCAATTGAGATTTTGATCCATCGGTCTAAAAATTTTAATACGCACATGCACGCTTTAGGGTGCAAAATCTCAGATTTATACCTCACGTATAATACAAAAAGGTTTGTGACTGTTCTAAACACACAATTTTAGTTATACCCTATTGGAAACGTGATTGTTGTATCTTGGAGAACAAACGCCTATAGACTGTGGCACCGTAGTCAGGGCGAATTTCGTTTTAGGACAATTCTTTGTGCATGTCTCAACTATTAAATTTAGGTGATGTTTTTTTTTATTACATTCAATTCAAAAATCAGAAATTATTTCAAATTTCTTCTTTCTCTTTTCGTAAGAAATCAGTACAAAATTAAATTAACAGATTTCAAAGAATTCTAAATGCTTATATCGTATCTCAAAGTGAGATGTGTCACTTTTTCATTGTATAACAGATTACCCTCCCAGCCATATTGTAGCGTGTATTATATAAGATCTTTAAATATTAACAAATAAATAAAAATGGTTTAGAGGGATTTACTTGGGAATAAGAGATGATTAGGGTATGAGAGTGATAGGGTCAAGTGGGAAATTATTTGTGAGTCTGAATTCCATTAGCTTAACCATATTTAAATCAAAAGTTGCAGCACTCATATAATGCTGTAGAGAAATGCAACTTTTTATTATTGTAATAATAGTTGTAGTAGTAGGGGGAGGAGTAGGTGGGATGGAAAGTAAATCCACTAAAACTTTCTTCTTAAGAGGGAATGCGCTCCAATTACTAAAGAATAATGTTAAAGTGACCTCAGGCCGTAACTTCATATTACACTTCTTGACATGAAAGTGCATTGGAACCGTATATGCTTTTTTCATCTAAACACAAGTCAAAAATCATCTATGGCTCCTATCCACCTTCACATCAAGAAGTGCTATATGATGTTCCGGGTTGAGGTCACTCCTGCACGACTCATTACAAAATCTTAAACCTCTCAACCATCCATCATGGTAGAGAGAGAGAGAGAGATGATCTTTCGACGAGTGTCCATGGTAGAGAGTAGCATGAGAAAAGAGAGAGATTGGGTGGGCCACAAACTTACCTTTAGACAAGTGATGAGTAGCCAGACATCATAATCATTTCCACTAGTTAAAATAGGAGTTTAAGTTTTATGGATTGGTTAGGACTGTAGAGATTTTATGTGAGATTAGAGATAAGTAGACATTATGTTGGTACGTCTTATCCTAAAGATTTGAGGTTGGCTAAACGAATTTTGCTTTTCAAATTATTGACTTTATATCAAAAAAAATATTTTAAATATTGGACTCGGGGTTTGATTGTTCAACTTAGCGAGGAAGTCAGATTGATGATTTAGATTTAAGTTGTCGCGAGAAAAAAAGTTCAAATCAAGTTCAAGTTAAATCAAGGGTGATGATTTTGTAAAGTATCCTCAATTTGACCCAATCGAAATTCGAAATTATCCCTACAGTGTTTCACAAACTGAAAAAGAGGAAGTATGGATGTAACTGCACAAGATGGTGATTCCATCATCATTTTCTTATACCTTGTGCTTTTACTAGGGTCCGCAATATGAATATATATTTAGTCAAGGCATATTCCAATCTATTTTTAGGGCTGTCAATGGTTCAAATCATACCTAAAATCCAATCCATTTTGTTTCGATAACTTCAATATGGAATGTGTATTTGGGTTTTAATAATGATATGATAGGTTCCCGCCCGCTCATCACGTGAAAATTGGAAATTTTGACCGGCCAAGGTCCAAAACTTTTAGAAACCGAATTTCGATGGCCCATGGCCATTGAATTTTTTATGTTCCTTAGATTTGACGGCTTAGAGCCGGCGAATTTCTCCCATCCACCATTAATTTGATGGTTTCGCTCCATCCAAAAAAGAGAAAAAAATCGAAAATGAAAAATTCGATGGCCTTGGACTGTCGATATGGGCTTTTTTCACATTGTGGACTAACCGTATCCCGATTTGATAAAATATCTGATTGTCTACAAGAGCAAAACTTGTATCCAAGACGTGTAGCCACATGTCCCATTTGATTTCTTTCTCAAAAATCAATTCGAACCATGTCCATTTTTATAGATAGATTGATCGATCGATCAATCTTATAGATAGGAACATAAGCATATATGTGAGGTGAAGAGTACTTTCATTCAGCCCTTTTCAACATCTTACTGATAAATGCAGCTATTTCTGTTAGTCAAATTTGATCTCATCTCAACCGGATCTGATTGTTATCAAATCAGATTTGGTCCCTATTACTGAGATCCGATAAAAAACTGAACCTGGAGAGGGATCAATCCAATTTCTTGTTGGATCAATTCCTGGTTTGATTTGGTCCTTATCGGGTTGATCTCAGATCGACCTCAACTTGATCCCGACTTGAAACTTTGTTTAAGAACTATAACATGATAACGATGACGACAACGATCTACACAACTAGGGCCATCGACAGAGTCCTTGCCCGATCCTTAGGGGCCCGTGTGGATGTAGGAACCAAAAGTACTTAGAACATAAGTACTGTCAGAAGTACTATGTGAAGTATAATTTGAAGTAGCTGGATAAGAATCGTGCGTTTGGATACAGGTTCTGAGAAGTACTTTTAACAAAGTTTTGTGTGTTGGGAATTATTTTGAATTCTGATAAAATAACCAGAATTATTTTGAATTTTGATAAAATAACCAGAATGCCCTTACATGTTCCAATTATTATTTTTAACATTATAAATCCACTAAGAAAGAATCTATAATTGATATGAAGTAATGCAATAACACTCCCTCTCCCCCTTTACCCCTAAAAATTGGAGTATGCCCCTTAGTATGGGAATCAAATGAGAATCCATTAATGCAAATACACCCCAAACCTTGATTGTTCCATCAAAGCACTTTCTACTAAAAGGGATGCTTCCAAATGCATCAAGGCAATCTTAAAATGCAAATTAGTATAGGAACTAATCATAACCCATTAACACAAACTTAGGTCTGGATTGTTTTTTTTTTTTTTTTTTTAAGAAAAAAAAAACATAGATTAGAGCACTTTATGCTATTGGGGATGCTTCTTTAATTTAAATTAATTTTGGATAATTATAAAAATACCATACAAATTAATAAGGGCAACTCACACCATAGTCGAATTGTTTTGTCTTATATAGGTTAAAAGTTTCTGAATGAGCCGATGTTTTGTGAAAATGATCTCTTTGATGAGGAGATCATCCTCACAAAAAATAAACCCCTTCCAAAACTTCTGACCCCATCAAAACAAGTCCAAAATTCGTTAATCATCCATTTTTTGTAAATCAGTTTTGATGGGATTAAAACTTTCGGCTATGAAGAGATCATCCTCACAAAAAATCAGCTCATTTCAAAACTTTTAACACATATAATACAAACCAATTCGGCTATTGTGTGGGTTGCCCTTATTAATTCATGGGGTGCGTTTATACTTACCTTTTTATTTTTTCCTTTTTCGTTTATGACAATAAGAGAAGAAACATTAATACTTTCAATCGAAAATAATAAACAAGAACATCATGATCCGTGTTCACCTCGAGTATATTTTCACAAATAATGGCAACAATCCACTTTGCCGCATGAAGGTTCTCACCAATTGAATGTTAGCTCCGCGAGAAGCATCTTATACAGACTAAAGATCTTGATGATACTACTACTACTCAAGAATTTCGTGGATAGATTCATGTTTTTCCCTCTCATTTGGTCTAAATCTTGAAATTTGAGGTCCAATTGCAAAACTCGCAGCAAAAACAACTCTCTGAGGAAACAAACACTCTCAATCAATAACACCATTATTTCTGGAAAATCTCCCTTGTTGGAAATCGAATCTCCATTACAGACTTTCTCAAGTCAATGGAGAAGATGAGAGATGAGAAACAAAGAAGAATGAACAAATTAGATAGGGCCAATTGCGTACTTTGAAAAAATGTTGAGGGTTATAATTGTCTCAACAAATCGATATAAGGAAACACCTCTATTACTTAGCTTCACCTTCTTCTAGATCTCAATCTTCCCAAACCTCTTAACCTCTCCTCTCTTCAGTTTTTTTTTTTACTCTCTTCTCTAAAAAAGATTTGTACTTGACTTCTTACAACAAAAGAAAACAAAACTCATTTTACAAGCACCACATAAGTGGGTCACTTATATAAGTTACAAGTCCAACTCAAATTATCATGGACCGATCCAAAAAACACACATACTTGGACCAGACCTAATCAATTTTGAGTCATACTTCAACAATCTCCATCTTCGCGAAAAAACTTTTCAACCCTTAGAAACGTTGGAACCTCAACGTGTTTATAACACCTCCACTTTGATGAAAAACCTCTCATCTAAGTATAACTATATTTAGATACATTCTTTTTAAGTTATATACATCTAATTTAATTGATTCGGAAAATTTGACCAATGGCTACTTAAGATTACTACAAATTAGCACAAATTCTACATAAAAAATTCAATAATTATAGAGAGAACCACAGAGTGAAACAAACACTGGAATCAATTTTACAATGTCTTCACATTTACAGATATTTTCCCCATCACAAACTCTTCTTTACACTGAATATTAAATTGACTAACCCTGAGGGAGTGGCTCAATGGCAATTTCAAATCTAATAAGCAACAAGAGTCCATAGGTTGTGTGGTTGATACCCAATATGAACAATATTTCCTTGAGGCCACCCGCGAGGGCGTTCCCTTACTTACCTGGTGTGTGTGATGTGCAAGCGCTACACGTGCCTAGGGGAGGATCCCATAGGCCTTAGTTTTGACCCTGACTCATCTGATCCCGCATGCTCTACATACATGTGACACCCAATGGTGTTTTTGGGCGTCACGTTGACATGTGGTACATAGAGATTGATGGTCTTTCGGTCCATATTATATATAACTGACTCGGAAAATTTTGCCAATGGGTACTAAGATTATTGCAAATTAGCACAAATTAAACATCAAAATTTGATTTTTCTTCATTTAATATCGAAGTTTGATACTTGATAGAGTTATAGAATCCACTGTTTCTACTTCAAAAAGAATTAAAAATATATAGCTGAAGAGAATTTGAAGTTGTGAGAGAAACAGAGTGACTTTGAAGGATTCGATGTTTGATGGTTCTAGCAATCTAAGGAATTATAAGTGCTCCAACTGTTCTTCTTAGAAACACTGGTGCAGCCGCCATTTCCTTTGGCGCATGGTGCACGGAAGGAAAACGAAGGGCTTAAAACTTACTGCTGTGGATCCTGGCCCACTCGGTTTGGGATGTCAATGGATTGAAGTAGACTCAAAATCCGATTCATTGTGATCCGAAAACTTCGGATCTGGATCGATGTTTTCAATTCCAATAAGGATTCGATCCAATATCTATTGGATTAACTTTGACCCGATCAGATAAAATTTTAGAAAGTATATAAATGGAATTACATATTTGTTGAAACATATGAGGTTTGCCACTACAAGCGTGTTTGATTGCAGAGAAAATACTACTTAGCAAATCCTTTGCTAGGCAATTGATTTGTCAGGCAAATCCTTTTCTACTGTTTGAGCACAGCATGGAAAATTTTGCGAAAAATTATTTTCATTGTTAGAGTTTCAATAAAAAATAAATAAAAAAATATATATATTTTTTAATGTCTTTTTTGATAACTATATAAAAAATCATGATAAAGTCTTTCTTTGGTAGAAAATTGAATCATTACTCTCCAATTTCTTAAATTATTAGATTGATATTATTGGCACCCCAAATTTTAATTATTACACCCCAATTTCTTAAATTATTTATCACACCCCAATCAAATATTAAAACACAATCTCCAAAATTTTACAAAGGTTTGGCACAAGTTATAATCTCAACATTATAACACTCATTCAAACAATTTTAGTAGTTGTTTGCAATTATGATTAAGCTCATATAAAATCCTAAACAAAAAAAAAAAATTAAAAAAAAAAAAAATAGATGATAACCTAGCAAAAGACAAAGAGAGTTTCTATTGGCACCACAACTTCTTGTTGGATCAATTTCTGGTTTGATTTGATCCTTATCGGGTTGGTCTCGGATCGACCTTGACTTGATGCTGAAACTTTGGACAAGAACTATAATATGCTAACGGTGATGACAACAATCTACACAATTAGGGCCATCGTCAAAGTCCTTGCCCGGCCCATAGGTATTTGGGAAAATTTCCTTGTATAGAAAATACATTGTAATATAAACTATCAGGGCGGGCCAAACTGTCCTGTCCAACAGGCCTGAATCCAGCACTAATCCATTAACTAAATGGGCCTAGCCCTAAAAACACTATCCAAACCCAATTCACAACCCGACCCATTGACTACCTACTGTGACACACCCAAATAATGTTGAAAAAACTATTGAGTCATGATGTAATTGTCCAAATGTATTGATCTATGGAAACCTTCTCAACAAAAAAAAAAAAAAAACTATTGTAATTTGTGGTTCAAACGAGTAAGATGGTACACAGAGCCAATCTCGAAGAGTTGAGCTAAGCATAATAGTAGAGTAAAAAAAATATTTCTTCTCAACGCGTGTTTCCTTTGAGTATATTTTGATTGTGTGGACATCTTATCAAGTTGAGCGAACTCGTAGAACCCTTAGGAAAGATTAACGGTTTCGCTCCGTCCAAAAATGAAAAGAAAATCGACAATGAAAAATTCGACGCTGTCATATATTGGCTTTCTCAAAAATCAATTCAAAGCACATCCATTTTTATAGACAGATTGATCGATTGATCAATCTCAGAACATTTCAAGCCCATAACACTACTATTGGTATGTAATATCTCTCATAGCTGAATGAGGAAAATAACCATATAATGGGCCTAGTCCAAGAAACACTTTCCAAAGCCGCCCATTTACAATTGTGACGCATCCTAATAATGTTGAATAAGTACTGAAAACTCCTATATTTATCGCGGGGGCTAAAGAGTAGCATAAATAATATATAGTTTCATGAAGTAATATGGAATGCAAATGTACGGGGCACGTGCAGCCCCCTTTCTCCACACACGCATCAATAAATTTCTGGGATTAATTCAAGTCAAGACCTCTGTTTCTTGATTGGAAAAAAAACAGACAAACAATAAAATATGATACAATAAGATTAATACAACAAACAAAGAAAGAAACAAGTAAACACACAAACAATAAATAAAGAGCAAGCATGCAGTTCCTTAGTAAAAGAGATTGTCACCATATGAGATTGCTCCAAGGAGTTTAATTTCCCATTCGTCCTGCTGCTTCTTCTTCTTCATGCTCCTCTTCTTTCACCCAAGTGCCGTCATCATAACTCCAAGGAGGTGATTTGAGTTTGGGACAATATTCAAGTTCAAGTTGTCTTAAGAATGGCATTGCCTTTTTCATCCTAATCCAATCTACCTCCAAGTTTGGTAGACGATCGAAGATTAAGTTCTCTAATTCCCAAACCACGTTGCCATTCCCAAAGAACTTTCTACTCATTCCAGTAATGTTTTCTGAAGAATTGATATAAAGTCTTTGCAAATTTGGAAGAGTAGTTGGATTGATCCATACTGGTGTCATTTCTCCTGGATACTCTCTGAATCGTAGTTCCTGAAGCTTCTGAAGAGGGGGAATCTCATAATCAACTTTCCTTATGATTTGCTCACTTATCCCACCTTTGAATTCTACCACTAACAACTCAAGTTGTATGAGCTCAGATAAGACTTTCAATTCCTCTTCTTTTAAATGATCTTCTGAACAGATGATAATCTCGAGTTTTTTGAGTAGCGTCAACTTTTTCAAGTCAGAAAGGTGACTCCCATCTTCAATATTGGAATTTGCAAGCCTAAACCCCCAAAGTAGTTCAAGGTTTGCTAGCTTTCCAACCCCCTTGGGTAGATACTCTATTTTTCCACATCCTTCTACCACCAAAATGGTTAGTTTCTCCAAAGTCGTCACCTGTTTAGGAAGCCCTTTTAAATCATCACAATTTCCTAGACAAATAACTTGAAGGTTTTGAAGTTTTTCTATAGAATCCGGGAGTTCGTCCAAACAAGAGTTTATTATAAAGAGGCAAATAAGATGTGATAGAGATCCTATCCCACTCCACCAGTTCACCTCGGAAGGGACTATTTTTGAAATGTTACGATACTCGAATTGGATATGTAAGACCCTCAACCATTTGAATTGGGGTCCCATATTTAAAGAAAAAAACTTGTTTTCATCCAAGCTTACCCCCATCATTGTCCGCAAAAATTGGGAATTGATTTGATCCATCTTTGAATTCTCAAGGTGTAGACGACGTGTTTTTTCTGTACAAGTTACCGCGCCCCTGTCATCTAATCCCCAAAATTTTTCTTCCTTGGCAATATTTATAATCATGTCGCGTACCATATCATGGACTTTACACGTAGAACATCTTCTTTCATATTGATCCATCTCTTCAACTAGTAACAAACTACGGCCAATTAATTCATCAAAGTAATCTAACCCAATCTCATATGCAGTCCTTCCATTCCTTTCTCGAACAAATCCCTCACCAATCCAGCCAAAAACAACTTCAGTATCAGATATTTCATAATCTTCTGGATATGCTCCAAAATATAACATACAAGGCTTCAAATGTGTTGGAAGCTCTTCGTAACTTAACTGTAGTGGAGAGGAAATTAGCACATCTTGGACCGCCAACTCTTGCTTTAGATGCATAGATATTCGCCTCCACTCGTGGATAGAGTCTCCTTTCCCTAGCATCACTCCACCAATGACCTTGATTGCCAAAGGAAGTCCTTTACATTTATAAACTATCTCACGGCCGATGTGTTCTATTTTTGGATTTGGACATTGACCTCCATTGTTTGCAAATGCTATTTTTGCAAATAATGACCAATCGTCTCCATTAGAAAGAACTTTCGGGCGATGTATGTGACTTTCAATGGCTCCCATTGATTGAGCCACTGACTCATTCCTTGTCGTAATAACAACACAACCACCCTTGTTTGTTTGAGACAAAACAGACTTCAAGCTCTCCCACCACAATCCTTCATGAATTCCCCAGACATCATCCAAGATAATCAAGTACCTCTTCTCATCCAACTGGTTACGAAGCTCTTCCAGTAGTCCACATAAATCAATGTTTTCTAATTTCTTGTCCGGATTCAGTTTTCCCAAAAGATTCTTGACTAATTCATCATATTTGAATGTTTGGGAAACTATTGCAAACAAGACATGATCGAAGGAATCCTTCACACATTGATCATTCATTATCTTTTGAGCAAGGGTCGTTTTGCCTATCCCGCCCATCCCCACAATCCCAATGACCCTCATGGGTCCATGTGCTTCAATGGCCCATTGCTTAATTTTCTTTGTATCATCTTCTAGGCCTACTATGTTAGCATCATTCATCAAGATTGGATATCTTGTTGGTCGACTAGTTCCGGCATGTTCATCACTAGGAAGATTGATAGGTGAAGGCATGTAAGTTTTCATTCTCTCTCTAAGATCTCCGATTTCTTGATTTATTTGAGTTAGTCTCTTTCCCATTTGGTAACGGTGTTTTAATAATGAAAAAGAGTAGCGACAGATGAACTTTGATTCCCGTCTTTTTCTTTGTTGTTGTCTTAGAAACAACTCACAATCTTCTGTAATATCGTCTGCTTCATATAGTAATTCTGTGAGTTCCCTTGCAGCATTCTTCAGAGGTTCATTTCGATCCTTTATCCTCACGCTATTTGCGACTTGGAGAAAGCTTTTCATGTGGGGAAGTTCTTTTTGCATTTTTCTAAATTGTTTGTGGAATTCAAGCACTAGACACCCTTCATTTAAAAGACCTTTAAGCAATTTTTCTACTAGAACACTAACAACTGCTTCCACCATTTTCCTGTAAAAGTGTAACGTTTTGTTAGTAATATAACAATAGAAGTGTAAAGGTTAACACAATCATATGCATGAGCACACAAGTTATAATGCATGGACTTGTTACCTAGACCTAAGATTTAAGTGTGGCCCACTAGCCTCCTCAATTTGGTTATTTCATTGTTTTAGATTCTAAGCAAAAAAAAATAAAAAAAATAGGAATCCCAATCATTTATATCTTTGAAAGGGAACCCTCTATTTTAAGATTAATTAGTAAGAGACCACGATGGATTAGAAAACCTTTCAAAAGAGGACTAGTCTAGGCACTCTGTCTTCTCTCAAGTCTCATCTATATAGATTTTTCATGGTCGTTTCAACAAGGTTCTAACAACTTAGGAAATATTTTAAAATGATCAAAATCTTGATCTGAGATGTATTAAGATTGAGTCGGATTTTCTGTTATTAATCAATGGCCTCCCTAGAACTAATCTACCTTGGAATTGGACTCTTGAACCATATTTAATTTCAAGTGCAAAATGGAATTAATTAAGTGGGTAGCTATTGTGCTAGGGAACTCTCTTATCTTTTCTAATTTAATTATTAAAAAAAAATAAAAATTTATAGGAGATTTATTATCTTTGCCTGTAATTAGGCTTGTAGTTTAAAGATTCTTAGACCTCTGTAACATTTCTCAAGTTTATACATAATAAGAATTTACCTGTTTAGCTAAAAATAAAAATGAATCGGCCTCCCTTATGGTGTATTCTTCTAAGATATTAATAATCTATGTAAGATGAATGTATGCTAGGTTTAATACGCACATGTGGTATCAAATCCTTGGTTCGATGAACCAGCACATTTTGAAAATAATTCCATATTTCGATATTTGGATCAGTTGATTTTTCCAATTTTAGTTCAATTAGTTTCTGGATTTTGAACTACTGATTTTCCTTTTCTAGTTTAATCGATTTTTTCAATTACAGGACCAATCAGTTTCTTCAATTTTAGTTTAATCAGTTTTCTAATTTTGGTTCAATAGATTTTTCCAATTTTAGTTCAATTGATTTTTCCAATTTAGGGCAATTGTTATTTATGAGTTTTAGTTCAACCAAATATTAAGGTTTATTGTTTTAGTTAATTAAATTAGTGAAAATAAGGTATATTTGTCTTTTAATATTATCTCAGATATTAAATTTTATCATTTATGATATATTAGTGCAAAAATATTGCATGTTATGATCACAATAGATAATGATTATGAAATTATTATGTTAAATTTCATGTAAGAAAAATAGTGACTGTTATTGGCTGAATTTACTTTGATATGTATTATTGGCCTAGTAGGTCTTAAAGTGGTCTAATTAATAAATAAAATTTATGAATTTAAAATTAAATTAAAGAATAGTCAATACGGTAACATTATATATGAACTATAATATTTATAATGACCATTACAACTAAAAGAGTGGGTCAAGATTAAAAGAGAGTCTTGTCCAAACTGATTATTATTATTTGTATCATCTATTAATGAATGAATACATAAAGGTAACAGGATTAATTGAATAAATCATGTAAAATCCATTAGTCTTGTAGGGCGATAAATTTAAGTGATATTAATGATTTATCATAATAAAATTTAGAGAGATTTATAGGGTAGACATATCTATGGCAATTTTATTACAAAAAGTCTTTTACTTGGCAATCCGACAACATGAACAGCCTTCTAAATTTGATGGAAAAACTAAGATTCGGATTAAGGAAAAAAAAAAAAAACTTTTGAGTTTGATCAAAAGTATTGAAAATGGATGGCTAATGAAATCCCAAATTTAAAACTAAGATTTAACGGTGACAATTAATATTTTTTAAAAAGAAAATTTTCTTCGATTTTCTTTTGTTCCTTCATAGTCCTCAAATTCTTATGATTTCCTATAATTTCATTCCTTCTCTTTTCTTTGGCACACTTGATGTAGAAATTACGCACGTTTAGGACTGCTGTCACATTTTGACAATTTTAAAAATCACGCTACACTAAATACATGCGACCACGAGACATATAGATTATAGTTTTTGGGACGGACGAAACTTCTCGTCAACATTTGACAATAAAAAATAATTAAAATATCCATGATATCCGACTAATACTTAGAAACTGCACTACACTAGAAAGCTCAATTCCGAAATCTAGAAATCATCACTTGGGAAAAAACTAAGGGCCTGTTTGGATTGACTTCTCAAAGTGCTTCTGACTCTTACAAGGAGTCAGAAGCACTTACTCGTTCATTTGGGTATTTAATGCTTTGAAAAAATACTTTTTAAAAGAGTCAAAATAGTGCTTTTATGAGAAGTACCGAAATTGGTACTTCTTAATTTCGTTTTTGCGGAGAACAATTTTCCCGTCAAATTTTTTCACAACTTTCCAATTTTACCCCTTCGTTTTATTTAATCGGTCTTTTATCCTAATTTAACGAAACGTAAAACAGAAGAACTCTGTCTTCTCCACACTATATATTGAAGAAGCAGATCGTGAGACTCGTTCGACAGAGCCGAGAGTCATCTCTCTCCCTCCGACTGGCTTTTCCCTCCTGCGATTACGGTGGCTGACCCCATCAACGGAAACCCTCAACAGAAACCCTCAACGACACTCTCAACGGTGGCGAGATCGTTCTCATCCTTGAAACCCTCAACAGAGAGAGGTAATTTTTTTTCTTTTTTAATCCCACTTTGAAGTTCTCGATTGAAAACACAACAGAGAGGTATAACCCTCTTCTGTTCTTCTATAACTGATTTGTCGACTGAACCTCGACAGAGAGAGGTAACTCTCATTTGAATCTCTTTGAAATTTCGACTAAACCTCGACTGAACCTTGCTCTCTTCTCAAAATCTATTTAGAAACTCAATTTTGATTTTTTTTCAAATGGTTTTAAAAAAAAAAAATCAAAATTGAGAGTTACCTCTCTCTATTGAGGTTCAGTCGACAAATCTATTTAGAAACTCAATTTTGATTTTTTTTTCAAATGGTTTTAAAAAAAAAATTTTAAATTGAGAGTTACCTCTCTCTGTCGAGGTTCAGTCGACAAATGTGTATAGAAAGTCAATTTTGAATTTTTTTTTTAGAACGGCCTTTTTGTTCTTTAGAAAAAATAAAATAATAATAAAGTTAATTGTTAATGTTGGTGTTTCTTTTTCACCAATGTTTACGTTTAGGAACATTTGCTAAAAACTTATTCTAATGGGTTGAAAAGGAAGGGTATGTAGGACTATAGCCTACGGTTTCAGTTTTTATTTTTTTAATCTGACCTTCAACACAATATGTAAATCATTGATTCTTTCGAATTCCATTCGTATTTTTCCTATGTTTAGTTGTAATAAGAGGAATGGGTTTGTTTGGATCGGATTTTTTTACTAAATATTATAATGGTGGTCTTGCTATTGTGATTGTATAAGCTCAAAGTGGGGATTAACCCAAAATTATCATCAAGATGCTTAGGTCTCATTTCTTGTGAAGTGTTTTTTTTTTCAAATGTTTTAAGGTGAAGTATGTTCCTACTTTGTACTTCATTACTTGCATGTTTGAGCTGATATGTTGTGTAACTAGTTAGAGTGGTTGAATATTGCTTGCTCATGGATGAGATTGAATTTACTTATTTATTTATTTAGTCTCATGTTCATTCGAGGTCGTGTTTTAGGCTTTGATGACATATTGGAGTGCTTGAATTGATAATATTTATATGAACTGTTACATGGATGTTAAATTGTGTATTATGTAGGTATTTTTTTATCAGAAAAATTTCATACGTTCATTTTTAAGAGGAGATGCTGCCGAAATTTCGATAGAATTATAAAATTTATAAATTTATTTAAATTAAAAATAATTATTTTTATAATTTTTTAATATATAAATATATATATATATATATGGGTCCCTTTCAGCAACAAATATTTTGGCAAAACATTTTTCAAAACATGGGTTAGAGATCTTGGAATGGGTTGATTTTTGGTGAGGATGATCTCTACGGTGAGGAGATTATCCTCACCAAAAATCAGCCCATTCCAAAACTTCTAGCCCCGTGTTTACAAGTTGAAAAATCGTGGACCGTCCATTTTTTGTAAACCATTTTTGATGGGTTAGAAGTTTTGGAATGGGCTGATTTTTGGTGATGATGATCTCCTCACCGTAGAGATCATCCTCACCAAAAATCAGCCCATTCCAAAACCTCTAACCCATATTTTGAAAAATGTTTTGCCAAAATGTTTGTTGCTGAACATTTCCCTATATATATATATATGGGAGCGGTTCGGCAACCCTAAAGTTTGCCAAGTTTGGTGCCAAACATTTTTTGTAAATCACTTTTGATGGGGTTAGAAGTTTTGGAATAGGCTGATTTTTGGTGAGGATGATCTCCTCATCATAAAGATCATCCTCACAAAAAATCAGCTCATTCCAAAGCTTCTAACCCATATTTTGAAAAATGTTTGGCACCAAACTTGGCAAACTTTAGGGTTGCTGAACCGTCCCCTATATATATATATATATATATATATATATATATATATATATATATATATATAGTGTAATAATATATTTTTTAAGGTATTCAGATCATTTTTTGTACATTCTAGGTGCATTATCAACATTAAAGGTATTCTTTCTCTCTCTCTCTCTCTCTCTCTCTCTCTCTCTCTCTCTCTCAATTATATTTCTATTTGCTAGATTTAGGATTTTATATGAGCCTTATCCTAATTGTAAACAATCTTAAGAGTACGTAATACAAGTCCTACATCAGACATACATTGTCTTATCTCTTCTATTAGTTTTAAATCCTATAAAAGAAGTTTATGATCGACGTGATATAATTATATAATTTTATGATTTAAAAGTTACTATTAACTGAATAAATTATATTTTTGGATAAATTTAATATATTTCTACTATATGAACATCTTTGTTTATTGGTATGACGATCACATATAAATTTTGTTTATGAATGTTTTTTATTCATTTTACATATGTTGGTGTGATTATTACATATGGTTTAATGTATGATGATACAGGTTTTATTATATGATAGTTGTTATGTTTTTATACAGATTTTATTTTTCATATGTTCAATATTTAGGGAAGGTTCTGTCGAATTTAAAAAAAAAAAATAAGAATAAGTATATTTTGAGTAATTGTAATAAGAAGCTTATTGGTGCAAGAGCCTTCTTTAAAGGGTACGAGACAGCTATGGGACGATTAAATGAGATAGTTGATTAACGATCGGCCAGGGACAATGAAGGGCATGTGACCCACACTGCTTCGAATTGTAATAAGAAGCTTATTGGTTCCCAATTGCTTCTATTAGAGCTTGTTTAATAATGAAATTTCAATATATAATATGAATTTTGAGTTGTTTAGCATAATTTGGAACTTGTTTTATGATTTTTTTTTGTTTTTTTTTTTTTTTTGAATTTTTGAATTATTATTTCGTTTATTGTGATTGGTGAATCAGAGAATCGTGCTATTGTTTGTTAAATCTCCAAATTCGATGGTCATATTCAGGGTCGTCAAAAAAAAATTCTACAAGAAAATATTTGACTGGCATATTTGATGGGAGGGTCCGTCAAATTTCTCAAAATTTGATGGGTTAAGACTGTCAAATATGGGCTTTTTTCACATAGTGGAGTCACCGTCATACCATGTGTGATCCCCTTCCTATCATGTAGGAACACCCTCGTATCATGTATGATCCCCTTCCTATCATGTAGTCACCCCCCCTTCCTATCATGTAGGGTCATTGTCATACCATAGTCACCCTCACATCATGTGTGCTCAGCCTCAATACAGGGGCAAATCAAGAATGATGATGACAATGAGGATAGTCGATCTCAAGAAGTTACTAGTGCCTACTACCTGCGCAATAGGGCAGAATTCTCTAAAAATGATGATGGGTTATGCAAAAGCATAGATGATAACCTCAATATGTACCAAGATGGTTATTAGCCATACTGTACTTGTAGTTGAAGGAGTGTCGTATGTCTATATATATTTGAAAATCTTATGAATTAAATGATTTTAATGAAACGTACTTATCAAATATGTGCTTTATTGAATTAGGAACAATAGTTCGCATTTTACTAGGAAATTGGAGGCATTATGACTGAAACGATACCCAGCCACTCGAGCTCAGTAGCCTGGAATATTACAAATGATTACCGAAGGTGGAAATAAGACGACAAAAGGCTAAGTTGTTGGAAAATAACCCAAATTTCTTCAAAATGAATAGAGAAAAACGATTTCTCCCTTGGGATATCTTCAAGTTTGGTCAATTTCTTGAGTATGTGGAGAAGTTTCGTCGAACTTATTGAAAATTTAAAAGTAAACAAAATATTTTTATGGTCAAGCAATTAATATGGGACAAGGGTGGAAGCCTAAATAATATGATGTAAATTAGTGTCGCTAATTGCAATCAAAGAAATAATAGACATAAAGCTTATCTTATTTTATTTATCTCTAATTGTTTTATTTTTTTAAAAAAAAATTTAGGACAACATGCATCCGAGAAGGATACCAATCAACCCAATGAGCGAAGCCTTCGAAGTCATTTCAGTTTTAGCTACCTTAATGCATCAACAACAACACAATCAATCCACCTTAACCCTAGTAATAGACAGGACTAGCACAATAGAAAGGTTTAAAAGGTGACCCTTTCTCAGGGACCAGAGTTACTCTAAAAGCAGAAAGTTGGGTACAGAGTTTGGAAAAGACATTTAGGTGGGTGATGAGATGTGAGGATCGCGAGCAACCATAAATGGCTATCTGCTTGTTGACTGGAGAAGCCCGATGACCAAAGGCCTATTTCTTGGGCTAGAATCGTGGAATTGTTTTATAAAAAGTACTTCTTGACATCCATGGGGAAGAGGAAGGAGATTGCATTCCTCCAACTTAGTTACTCAGGGTAACATGATTGTCACCCATTATGAACAAAGATTCAATGAACTCTCCTTATGTGGGACCCACATGAGTTAGGTTTTGTTTTTTAAAAGAAAAACAAAACAAAACCTAGCCGGACATATATATATAAAAAGAGAAATAGAGAGAGAGAGAGTCGCCGCTTTTGGGAAGAGAGAATTGGGTTTTGTTTTGATCCTTCCATCAAAGATTGGAACATCGTCAGTGGTCCGATCTTGATCAAATTCCAGCATATTGTTCTTTACGACAAGTGCTACGCATCGACTGGTGTCGATAATAGATTTTCTTCTTCAGTTGTTCGGTGAGATCTTTCTTATTCTTGTTGAAATCCACTTTATATAGTGAGGAAAATTTGTTTTTAATCCAAGAATAGATATATTCTTGATGAACTGGTAGCCTTTAGATATTTTTCTAGAGAAGACTGTGTATCCTATTATTATTCATAATGGAAGTTTTGACTGGACTAGGTCTCGTGGTTTTTTCCTTTTTCCTTGGAGGGTTTTCCACGTAAAATTGTGGTGTCGTACTTGATTATATTTCTGCACTGTGATTGAGTTATTTTATTCCTATTGATTATCTAATTTATACAAAGTGGGTAGATAAATTTCGTTGTGCCTTGTGTTTGGTGTTCACCCCTTAACAAAGTGGTATCAGAGCGTTGGTTGTGGATTTCTTGTGTAAATTGAATGGAAGAGTCATATAATAGCATGGTTAAATTCACAGCTTCCAATTATTCAATTTGGAATACTATGATGGAGGATATTTTATATTGCAAAGAATTGTTTGAACCTATTGAGTTGAAGGGTGTCAAACCTATTGCGAAAACCGATGATGATTGGAAGAAATTGAATAGGAAAGTCGTCGGACAAATTAGGCAGTGGGTTGATCAAAGTTTCTTCCATCATGTCGCCAAGGAAGTTGATGCTTACAGTCTTTGGCAGAAATTAGAGAGTCTTTATGAAAAAAGACTGCTCAAAATAAAGTTTTATGATAAGAAGGCTTGTGAATTTGAAGTACAAAGATGGGCAGAATGTTACGAAGCATTTGAGTAATTTTCAAGGATTGCTGAATGAGCTGTCTACAATGACACTTATGCTAGATGATGAGGTGCAAGCATTACTTGTGTTGAGTTCTTTGCCAGACAGTTGGGAAACCTTGGTGGTGTCACTTAGTAATTCTGCTCCCAACGGTGTGATGACTATGGGTATAGTAAAAGACATCATGTTTAATGAAGAAGCAAGAAGAAAAGAGCAATGTATTTCTTCTCATTCATAGGCACTTGTTATAGAAATGCGGAAGATAAGCAAAAGTAGAAAACCACACGGTTATAACAGTCGTGACAAGTCAAGGGGAAAATCTAACTCAAGAACAAACATAAAATGTTTTTATTGTGACAAGCCTGGGCATATCAAAAAGGAGTGCAGAAAATTTAAAAGGGAACAGTTGAAAGAAAAAGGCGAAGAACAGAAAGATAAAAAAGACATTGCAGCAGTTGCATCTGATGGTGATGTGGTATTTGTTTACGATGATGCTTATGTTAATCTCACATGTCAGGACTCTACGTGGATAATTGATACAGCAGCTTCTTTTCATATTACTCCACATAGAGATTTCTTCTCTTCTTTTGCCAGTGATAGCTATGGTTGGGTCAGGATGGGAAATGAAGTAAAATGTGAAATTATGGGCATTGGAGAGGTACAGTTGGAAACCAACATTGGGTGCAAATTGCTTCTCAAAGATGTCAGATATGTTCTTAATATGCGCTTCAACTTGATTTATATTGGGAAACTTGATGATGAAGGCTACCATAATTACCTTGGAGGTGGACAGTGGAAACTTAGTAAGTATTCTTTTATTTTAGCCAGGGGGAGGAAAATTAACACTCTCTACAAGATAGAAGCAAAATTAGTCAAGAGAGATGTCAATGTTGTTGAGAATGAAACCTCCACTGAGCTATGGCATAAGAGGTTTGGTCACATGAGTGAGAAAGGACTTCAGGTTCTTGCCAAAAAGCAGCTCCTACCTAATAGCAAAGGTATGCTACTAACGCCCTGTACTCATTGTCTTGTTGGAAAACAAAGAAGAGTTTCATTTAAAAAATCCCCACCATCAAGAAAGACTAATATTCTTGATTTAGTACACACTGATGTTTGCACTATGAATAGTAAAACTCTTAGTGGTGCACTTTATTCTGTAACCTGTATTGATGACCACTCTAGAAAAGTATGGGTTTTTACTTTAAAAACTAAATACCAGGTACTAGACATGTTCAAAGTATTTCACATGATAGTTGAAAGGAAAGCTGGAAGGCAGCTGAAATAGGTTAGAGCTGATAATGGTGGAGAGTACAGAGGGTCGTTTGAACAGTATTACAGAAGCCATGGTATCAGGCTTGAGAAAACTGTACCCAAGACTCCGCAGCATAATGGTGTAGCAAAGATAATGAATAGAACCATTTGTGAAAGAATCAGGTGTATGCTCTCTCATGCAAATTGCCTAAATCCTTTTGGGGTGAGGCAATGAGGACCTCAGTTGACTTAATCAATCTTTCCCCGTCAGTTCCTTTGGATTGTAACATACCTCAAAGGGTTTGGACAGGTAAAAATGTTTATTTTGAGTACTTGAGAGTGTTTGGCTGTAGGGAATTTGTTCATATTCCCAAGGATGAGAGATCCAAGCTTGATAGCAAAGCCAAGCAGTGTATCTTCATGGGTTATGAGCAGGAGGAGTTTGGTTACAGATTGTGGGATCTAGTCAGTAAGAAAATCATACGGAGCAGAGATGTTGTCTTCTTTGAAGATCAAATCATTGAAAACATATTTCAGAAAAAGTCAAAGTTTTTCAAGGAAGACCGTGTTGATTTGGATCTAGTTGTTCCTCCTAGTGTGACGCATAATGAACATAAAAGATATGTACTAGAAGAATAGATTGATACAGTTAGTGAAAATACTGAGCCTACATTTGATAATGTGGAGTTACAAGAACAACTTGAGCAAGCTTTTTTGAAACCATCTGCTGAGATTCAGTTGAGAAGATCCACCAGAGAGCACTAACCTTCCAGAAGATATTCAGTTAATGAGTATATGTTACTTTCTAATTGAGGAGAACCAGAAAGTTATCAAAATTTGTGGTTAGAAGCCATGTAAGAAGAGATGAAATCCTTACATGAGAACCACACATATGAGTTGGTTGAACTGCCTAAGGGCAAAAAACACTCAAGAATAGATGGATATTCAGGTGCAAGATTGAGCCAAACAAATCACAACTAAGGTACAAGGCGCGATTGGTTGTAAAAGGGTTTGGACAAAAGAAAGGCATTGACTTCGAAGAAATTTTTTCACCTGTGGTAAATATGTCTTCTATCCGAGTTGTTTTGGGTTTGGCTGCCAATATGAATTTGGAGATTGAACAACTTGATGTAAAGATTGTTTTCCTCCATGGTGACTTGGAGGAGGAAATCTACATGGAGCAACCAGAGGGGTTCACAGCTAAAGGCAAGGAACATCTAGTGTGTCAGTTGAAAAAGAGTTTCTATGGACTTAAGCAGGCACCGAGACAATGGTATAAGAAATTCGATTCCTTTATGGTTGAGCACGGGGTGTGACAGAACTACTTCTGATCATTGTGTATTTGTGAAGAAGTTTTCTGATGGCGAATTTATTATCCTCTTACTATATGTGGATGACATGTTGATAGTTGGTCGTGATACTGGCAAAATTGACAAACTGAAGAGGGAATTGAGTAAGTCTTTTTCTATGAAGGACTTGAGACCCGCAAAACAAATTCTTGGTATGAATATTTCTCGTGACAGGGAAAATGCAAGATTGTGGCTATCACAATAGAGTTATATCGAGAAGGTATTGGACAGATTCAACATGAGCAAGGCAAAATCAGTGAGTTCTTCCACTTGCTGGCCATTTGAAGTTGAGTTCAAAAGAAAGTCCTACGAGTGAGAAAGAAGAAGAAGAAATGAAGAAAGTGCCTTATACATCAACTGTGGGTAGCTTAATGTACGTCATGGTGTGCACGAGGCCTGATATCGCTCATGCTGTTGGAGTTGTCAGTCGGTTCTTTTCTAATCTCGGCAAAGAACATTGGACAACTGTGAAAACGTCATCGATCCGCGGGGTGTGCAGATCCACTTTTGATTTTTGAAGTTTGGGAGTTACCACCTAGTTATTACGGTCTAGGAACTGAGCATTGACTCTAATAGATAAAAACAACTAATCTACGAAAGAAACTATGGTTCGGGGATTACGTTACGGGGTTGGAAGGTGTTAGGCACCAACCCCGCCCGGCAAACGTCGGTCTCTACTATTTTCCAAAAAGGGATTACATTGCTAACAGACCTAAAATAAATGAATAAAACAAATAAAATATACCTATACGACGATCGCAATGATTTGTTCCCTCAGAATTGGTAGAATGACTCCTCGTAAAATACTCATCGCTTTGTTTCCGTCACTCGATCTGCTTCGGATCTTCAAGATGAAGTACCTCCTTCTTAGATCTAAGTATTTCTTAATTTTTTATGGATTTTTGGATATTTTTTGAAGATTTTTTAGTATTTTTTTGGCAAATCCTAGGGTTTGGATGATAAGTAGAGAGTTAGGGCTTCAAAATCAGGGTTTGGGGAAGATTAGTGGGATTTTTTGACCTACTTTTTCTAGGATTTTTTTTACCAGCGAGATTAGGTTGTGGAGGCTCCTATTTATAGATTTTTTGGAAGAATTAGGGTTTGACTAGGTCTCCTTTTAGATAAGGTGAATTAGGATTTTGACTTAAGTCTTATGAGATTAACTTAGTTTCTTTATATTAGGTTTTAATTAGGGTTTTGACTTAAGTCTTATGAGATTGACTTGGTTTAGATTTTTAAATTAATTTTATTAAGATTTTACTTTACGTTAATTAATATTTTATTTATTAATTTCGAAATTAAAAATTTTAAAAATTAAAAAATTATCATTTTACCCCCGAAGAGAACTTTTGCATTTCAAGTCGGTTTTTGATGTTCCGGGATGTTTTGGAATCGATTTTTCGTAAAAAATTTAATGGGACTATTGGTTTGTATCATTTACGAATTTTTTGGCATGAAATGATCGCGAACCTATGAGGGGTATTTTCGTAATTTTGTCGAATCTGATGAAAATTGGTAAAATAGTTTATTTGCTTTCACTTTGTTATTTTATGTGTTCGAAAGGATTTTCCTAAGCATAAAGGGGGCTCTAAGGTTGTTTTGATGTTAGGGGTATTTTGGTAATTTGATCATTTTTTAGTGATTTTTATCGTAAAACTTCTTTTTGTTTGTGAAATGATGATTTCTATGTTTTAGGGGTTATATTTTTCTAGTGTAGCGTGGTTTCTACAGTTTTGTTAGTTTAAGATACCTTATCCGAATTTTTGAAACATATCTAGTACCAAATAAAGCATTGGAATAATCATCCATCATTGGGAATCATCACAATCGGATTGACGAGTTGATTAATCAGGTGACTGCAAAAATGAGGTGTCTACAAGCTGTGAAATGGATCCTTAGGTATCTTAGAGGTACTACGAGAGTATGTTTGTGCTTCGGCAATGGTAAGCATGTGCTTGATGGGTTCATAGATGCGTATATGACTGGTGATATTGATTCTAGAAAATCTATTTCAGGGTACCTGATTACTTATTCAGGGGGAGCAGTATCATGGCAATCCAGATTACATAAATGTGTTGTTTTGTCTACTACAGAGGTAGAGTACATTGCTATCATAGAAGCCGCCAAAGAATTGCTATGGATGAAGAAGTTCTTACTAGAACAAGGTTTACAACAAGAGAAGTATTTGCTTTACTATGACAGTTAGAGTGTCATCCATCTCAGTAAGAATTCGACTTTCCATTCCAGATCTAAACAGATTGATGTCAGGTATCATTGGATTCGTGATGCACTGGATGAGAAATTGTTACAGATTGAGAAAATTCATACTGATGATAATGGTCAGATATGATGATAAAAGCGTTGCCTATACAGAAGATTGAAACCTGTAGAAAAGTGGCGATCTTGGTGGAGCCCCCCACATTATCGGGAGGGGGAGATTTGTTAAGCGGTCCTTCTTATGTGGGACTTACATGAGTTAGGTTTTGTTTTTTAAAAGAAAAACAAAACAAAACCTAGCCGGACATATATATATATAAAGAGAGAGAGAGAGAGAGAGAGAGAGAGAGAGAGAGAGAGAGAGAGAGAGAGAAAGAAAAAGAGAGAAATAGCCGTCGCTTTTGGGAAGAGAGAATTTAGGTTTTTGTTTTGATCCTTCCGTCAGAGATTGGAAGATTGTCAGTGGTCCAATCTTGATCAAATTCCAACATATTGTTCCTGACGACAAGTGCTATGCATCGACTGGTGTCGATAATAGATTTTCTTCTTCAGTTGTTCGGTGAGATCTTTCTTATTCTTGTTGAAATCCACTTTATATAGTGAGGAAAATTTGTTTTTAATCCAAGAATAGATATATTCTTGATGAACTGGTAGCCTCTAGATATCTTTCTAGAGAAAACTCTGTATCCTATTATTATTCATAGTGGAAGTTTTGACTGGACAAGGTCCCATGATTTTTTCCCTTCTCCTTAGAGGGTTTTCCACGTAAAATTGTGGTGTCATACTTGCTTATATTTTCTGCATTGTGATTGAGTTATTTTATTGCTAATGACTATTTAACTTATATAAAGTGGGTAGATAAATTCCGTTGTGCCTTGTGTTTGGTATTCACCCCTTAACATATTTCTTGGGCAAGAATCGTGGAATTGTTTTATAACAATTACTTCTTGACATCCATGGGGAAGAGGAAGGAGATTGAATTCCTCCAACTTAGTTACTCAGGGTAACATGATTGTCACCCATTATGAACAAAGATTCAATGAACTCTCCTTATTCGCCTCGAAATTAGTAGAAGATAAACAATAGAGAGTAGATAAGTTTCAGTAAGGATTAAAACCAGACATCAAAGGGGAGCTCGCAGTACAACAATTTACTTCATTCACCGACATCCTTTGTTGAGCCTTATAAGTAGAACGAGTTCATGAAGAATTTCAAAAGTATCCCGAAAACAAAGGGAAAAATAAAATAAAATAATTCAGTAAAAAATGAAATGTATACATGAAGAAAAAAAAAAGATTTTTTTTTACAGATATTAGTTGGGTATGTTACTAACAGCTGCCCCTCATGGGTTAACGTTATTTCAGCACAATGTTTATTGAAAATTTTTTTTTTTTTTTTGGTAAATTTGAGTGTTTTAAATTTTGGGTCCTCTTTTAATCCTTTTATAATGATCCATTCAGACTTTTCCCAGAAGTTTAAAATCTTAAATACAATAATAATATATATATTTTTAAGAGAGCCTATTTTGGTTCGTACCTGTTTCGCCGTCCCCTGTGAATTCGGGTTTCCTCTGAATGGGAGATATGCAGAGAGGAAAGATACGAAACGGTTTGATGAGTTTTGAGTTTCGAGGGAGGGAAAAAGTTTGGGGTGCTGCGATGTAATTTGAGGGGTGTTAGTAGAGGATGTAATTAAATCAAACTTAAAAAGAAAAAAAAAGATGCTGTTTTAAACGATCTTCAAGTCTATGCAGATCTAGTAGTTGTATTATGTTTGGTCAAAGATGGCGGCCATCCTTCGTTGACCATCTTTGACAAAACATTAGACAATTATAATACATGAACAATAGAGAAACATCTAACGGTTGTATTGTGCTTGTCTTCTTTGTTCAATTGAAGCTTAAAAAAGATAAATAGACTTAATTTTTTTTTTTTTATTTAGAAAGTGGAGTTTGATTTACTCCACTTTTTCTCTACTCTTAATGCTCTTTGTTAAAAAAATGTTTAGTAGCCAACATTAGGCACCACACCATAGGCATGGGTCAGTGGAGCCTAGAGAAAATGTGCTCAACGCACATGACATGAATAGTATTTCTTTGCCTTAATAGGGTGGCCATTTTTTTCATTCCACTTTAATAAAGGTCGTCATATGACATGCTTTTGTTAGTGTTGAACTTCTTACAAACAAACAAACAATTCCTTCATTCTTTCTCATTTTTCTTAATATTTATTGGTTACCTCAATTTTAGACTAATTGAGAGGGAGGAATTTTCCCTATTATTCTTAAACCATCATGCCGTCAACCCACGATTCTACACAAAAGCAGGAACTTTGAGTTGAGACACCGATGGGAGCATTTAATCGAATGAATTTTGTGGCTTTGACATAATAGTTCCAATCTAAGTATAACTATATTTAGATCCTTTCTTTCTAAATTATATACATCTAATTTAACTGATTCGGAAAATTTGCCCAATGGGTACTAAAGATTACTACAAATTAGCACAAATTCTACATATAAAACGCGATGATTACATAGAGAGCCACAGAGTGAAACAAACACTAGAATCAATTTTACAAACACACAACATGCACGTACAAGTAATAGAATAAAACATTGAAGAAATCTTCATACCTTAATTTAGAGTTTTGATTGAGTTAGAAAAGTAGGATGAATGAATAAGCTTTCAAGTTTCAACTGTAAGATGAGAGACCTAAATGATGGATGTTTAGCTTCATATCATTTAACTTCCAACTAAGCAACAAAGTTTGACTTTTTAGTTGACTCGACTCAGATGTTCATGGAGTCAAATCAATTTGATGGCTTGCAAGTCGACTCAGATAAGTTAAATAAAAATATTTATAGATATTTTAAATTATTAATATGTATTTTATAATAAAAAAATATTTCTTATTTTGTTCTCCAAGAAAATGTTAAATATAATCCTCTGAATTCTAATTAATTTTTTCTGAACCAAATCGGTTCATTTTTGAGTTGACTCAATCAAGTTATTGAGTTGACACTACTTTACCGAGTTGGTTCTACGAGTTAGTTAGAATAAGTTTTGAGCCAAATCATCTCAAACCAATTAAGTGGGGATGGTATCTTTGAACTTAATACAGAGACTTCTGGTGTTTATTATTATACTAACATAATAAGCACAAAGACCGACTAGGAGGATATTGATAACTATTAGATAATTCTCAAAATTTGAAATTAGAATTTCGATGATAATCTAGTGGCCTTGAAAGCAATAAGAAGGATTAGGTTCCACCAACTAAACATAGATTATAGAATTATAATTGAAGAAGGTGAGCAAGTGGCAATAAATAAAGAAGTTTAAGAGTGTATTTTTTATTATCTCCGTAATGTTTCTTATATGTAAAAAAGAATACTTGACCTCAGGCCTTGAATTTGATCCAATTGATCATAAAATAGTCTATCTGGATCCTATGAAACAAGGAGTTGGACTGCTATCGATACTACAAGACAATCAGAATCAACAATGGGATCCAAGTTCAATTTTAGAAAGGAATATTGTTACTTTTCAGTGCAATAGACATGATTCAAATAAGGTCATTTACATATTTTTCTTAAAACTAATTACGATAGAAAAAAAAAAAAAAAAAACTTTTATTTGTGTTAGTGGAACTAATACTATGTCTGCTTTTACTACTTACGCCTTAATTCTTTAAATATCACAGTAAAATTGTGGAACAAATGACGGTTTGTATTAGTCGTTTCATTCGTTCTAATAGAAACGACTCCAAGTACAATTGCCCCATTATAGTTTCGCCATCGATCAAAATCGTTTAGTTCTTTGAACTAAACGAACCCCATTATAGTTTCATGAAGCAGATTTTGATTTGAACTCCTTTGTTAACAGTTTCATTACAATACTATGGTATTTTCGTTGGGCTTCGTTTAGGGTAAAATTATGGAAAATTATTTTCACTGTTAGAGTTGCATAAAATATATATATATATATATATATATATATATATATATATATATATATATATATATATATATATATATATATATATATATATATATATATATATTATTTTAATTTGACTTTTGTGATAATTATATAAAAAAATCATGATAAAATCTTTCTTTTGTGAAAAATTGAATTATTATTCTCCAATTTCTTAAATTATTAGATAGATACTATTGGCACGCCAAATTTTAATTATGACAATCCAATTTCTTAAATTATTTATGACACCCCAATTAAAGATTAAAACACAATCTGCAAAAAATTACAAGGGTTTGGCACAAATTATAATCTAAACATTATGACATTTGTTCAAACAATTTTAGTAGTTGTTTGCAAGTATGGTTAAGCTCATATAAAATCCTAAACAAAATAAAATAAAATAAAAAAGTTGATAACCTAGCAAAAGACTGAGAGAGTTTCTATTGGCACCCTCAACTTCTTGTTGGATCAATTCCTGGTTTGATTTGATCCTTATTAGGTTGGTCTCAGATCGACCTTGACTTGCTCCTGACCTGAAACTTTGGACAAGAACTACATTATGATAACGACAATGACCACCATCTACACAATTAGGGCCATCGTCAAAGTTCTTGCCCGGCCCATAGGTATTTGGGAAAATTTCCTTGTATAGAAAATACATTGTAATATAAATTATCAGGCCGGGTCAAACTGTCCTGAACCTAGATCTAATCCATTAACTAAATGGGCCTAGCCCTAAAAACGCTATACAAATCCAATTCACATCCCGGCCCATTGACTACTGTGACACACCCTAATAATGTTGAAAAAACTATGGAGTCATGATGTAATTGTCCAAATGTATTGATCAATGGAAACCTTCTCAACGAAAAACCTATTGTAATTTGTTGGTCAAACGAGTAAGATGGTACACAGAGCCAATCTGGAAGTGTTGAGCTAAGTTTAATAATAGAGTAAAAAAAATATTTCTTCTCAACGCTTGTTTCCTTTGAGGCTATTTTGATTGTGTGGATGTCTTAAAGAGTTGAGCAAACTCATAGAACCATTAGAAAAGATTGACCTATGCCTCATCAGGGGATTAGCTTGAGTTTGGTCTGTCACATAATAATCCAAATGTATGAATTGATGGTGAAGCATGCATGCATGCATCACGAGACGAAACAAATGAGGTGGTAAATTATATTGTGAACAACAACCGAGAACAAAGAACCAAGTGACAAATTATGAAATAGGTTTGCCTATATCTAGGCACAACCCGAGGATGAGTTTTGATCTTGGAGACATTACTAGGCATGATCCCTTGAAATTAAGACTGGTTCTGTCCCTGTTGGTGCCTAAGCCATTTATGGGCCTTAGTATTAGATCATGAGAGGTGCAAACTTAGACCATTCCAAAGATAAAATGTAGAGAGTGGACATCATGAAGCTCACAATCTTGATAAAACTTCTCCAGAATCAAACACTATGCAGCATCCAGTAACATGGAAAGCATCATATTTCTCTTTTCTTAATTTATTTGAACATTTGTTTTATTTATGCCTTGTATTCTATTGGTAGAATGGACTGTACAAGAAGGAGCGATTCCGTGGGACTAGTTCCACATTGAGCTAACTAATGGGTTGTAAGAGGGTAGTGCCAACCCCCTTCTCCATCCATCTACACCCCTGAAGGTTTGGGCATGGATCTCTTAGACACTAATTTTTGGGATGGCATTTTTTCCCTCAATCTCTTACTATTTGTTAGGGAAATACGGTATTCTGAGAAGAAAAAGCGAGTTAGTTAATTGCTATTCAGGTAAACAAAAAGGAGTAGTCTTGGATTGGGAATCTAGTTGCATATCACCTATTTTCTTGCACTCCGTTGCTATGATTACAATTCAAACAAGCAAAAAAAATAAATAAATAAAAACAAAACAAAAAGATTTCATTGTCGTCCTCATCTTCTTCTTCTTGATCAATTTCGAGGGTCTAGCTCCACACGATATAGAATGGTGTCCCATTCCTATACAAAAATAAGTGTCTAAGTGACACATGTTTATTGAAAATGAAACACATTGGGCTGCATTTCATAGAGAAAAATGGCTTGGCTTGGTTAGGAACTCAATGTGTTTAAACTTCTACCAAAACAAGCCACGTAGATACCATTCTGGATCTTGTCTCTCTTTTTTATGAGAGTTAATATTTGGCATCCCTACTTTTACTTATTACACTCCAATTTCTTAGAAGTTTAAAATCTTAAATACAATAATAATAAAAAATTTATCATAATAATAGTTCCAAGAAAACCTTGTTCAATTTCAGCCTCCAAACAAGGTATTAGGGGAGGGTATTTCAGTCCAAATGCAATAACTTTCGTCATTTCTGTAGAAGTTGGCATTTGGCAATATTCACATTAGACAATTATTATTATACATGAACAACAGAGAATTGTGCTCGTCTTCTTTGTTCAATTGGAACCTAAAAAGGATAAATAGACTTAATTTTTATACTTGATGATTAAAATAAAGATGTTTGCTAAGATTTAGTTCCCACCACTTTCAAATAACATTTAGATAGGCACCACATAGCCATGGGTGAGTGGAGTTCAGAATGATGTGTTACACATGCTCGAGACAAAAAAAAAATGGGCCGATGCGTACTCTGTCTTTCTTTCAACCAAAATCACTATCAAATAAAGACTATGACTCCATATCTAACAAAGATCACAAAACAGACTACAGTTTATGAGCGATTAGAACCTTTTGGTAGACCCACAAAAAAGAAAACAAATCAATTGAGCTTACGGAAATACCCATTACATTGATTCCTCTACTATAGTATTATTTATCTATTTCAGCCTCCAAACAAGATATTAGAGGAGGGCATCTCAGTCGAAATACTACTTTTGTCATTTATATACCTTAATTCTTCGTTCCTTTCTTGTTGGGAGAAGAAAAGAAAATACAAAATTGATGAAAATTAATAGGTTTGGGTGATAATATTGTTAACTTATTTAACACGATTATTAAATGGGTTGGATTTGTTATGTAGGTAAACATCTTTGTGAAACTCACTTAGTAATTTGATCATTAAATATTTCACTAAACACCTTATATGTCACACCTTCCAAGATCTTATTTGATAATGACAATAAAAGGATAACCCAACTAATTATAACAAATGCAAAGAAGATAACACAACCACATAAAAAAAAACAGTAAGAACACAATACTCACAACACAAGATTTTATATGGTTCACTCAAAGATTACGTTCATGGAGGTATAAGCGTTGAAGATCGATTTCACTATGAAGAAAATTAAGCAAATCGATATAAGGAAATACCTTTATTACTTAGCTTCACCTTCTTCTAGATCTTAATCTTCCCAAACTTCTTAACCTCTCCTCTCTTGGAATTTTTTTTTTTTCTTTACTCTATTTTCTAGAAAAGATTTATACTTGAAGTTAGACTTCATATAACAAAAGAAAACAAAACTCATTTTACAAGCACCACATAAGTGAGTCACTTATATAAGTTACAAGTTCAACCCAAATTACCTTGGACCGATCTAAAAAATACACATACTTGGACTAGACCTAATTGATTTTGAGTCATACTTCAACAATCTCCATTTTAGCGAAAAAAACTTTTCAACCCTTAGAAACGTTGGAACCTCAACGTGTTTATAACACCTCCACTTTGATGAAAAATCTCTCATCTAAGTATAACTATATTTAGATAAAATTCTTTTTAAGTTATATACATCTAATTTAACTGATTCGGAAAATTTGACCAATGAATATTTAAGATTATTACAAATTAGCACAAATTCTACATAAAGAATTCAAAAATTATAGAGAGAACCACAGAGTGAAACAAACACTAGAATCAATTTTACAATGTCTTCACATTTACTCTTCTTTACACTGAATATTTAATTGACTAACCCTGAGGGAGTGGCTCAATGGCAATTTCAAATCTAATAAGTGATGAGAGTCCATAGGTTGTGTGGTCAATACCCAACATGAACAATATTTCCTGGAGGCCACTCGCGAGGGCGTTCCCTTACTTACCTGGTGTGTGTGATGTGCGAGCGCTGCACATGCCTGGGGAGGATCCCATAGGCCTTAGTTTTGGCCCTGACTCATCTGATCCCGTATGCTCTACATACATGTGGCACCCAATGGTGATTTTGGGCGTCACGTTGACATGTGGTCCATAGAGACTAATGGTCTTTCGGTCCATATTACTTATATATATATAACTGACTCGGAAAATTTTGCCAATGGGTACTTAAGATTGTTACAAATTAGCACAAATTAAACATCAAAATTTGATTTTTCTTCATTTAATATCGAAGTTTGATACTTGATAGAGTTATAGAATCCACTGTTTCTACTTCAAAAAGAATTAAAAATATATAACTGAAGAAGAATTTGAAGTTGTGAGAGAAACAGATTGACTTTGAAGGATTCGATGTTTGATGGTTCTAGCAATCTACCATCCAACTGTTCTTCTTAGAAAAACTGGTGCAGCCGCCATTTCCTTTGGCGCATGGTGCACGCAAGGGAAACAAAGGGGATAAAATTTACTGTTGTGGATCCTGGGCTTAAATCTAAGTTTCGAATTCTTTTCTACCTAGAATATCAACATGGCCCACTCGGTTTGGGTTGTCAATGGATTGAAGTAGACTCAAAATCCGATCCATTGTGATCCGAAAACTTCGGATCTGGATCGATGTTTTCAATTCCAAAAGGGATTCGATCCAATATCTATTGAATCAACTTTGACCCGATCAGATAAAATTTTAGAAAGTATATAAATTGAATTACATATTTGTTGAAATGTATGAGGTTTATTTAGATTTGCCACTACGAGCGTGTTTGATTGCAGAGAAAATATTACTTACCAAATCCTTTGCTAGGCAAATCCTTTTCTTCCGTTTGAGTACCAAATAGAAAATTTTGCGAAAAATTATTTTCTTTGTTAGAGTTGCATAAAAAAATGACCAAAAAAAAAAATATTATTTTTAGATATCTTTTTTGATATAAAAAATCATGATAAAATCTTTCTTTGGTGGAAAATTGAATTATTACTCTCCAATTTCTTAAATTATTAGATCCATATTATTGGTACCCCAAATTTTAATTATTACACCCCAATTTCTTAAATTATTTATCACACCCCAATCAAAGATTAAAACACAATCTCCAAAATTTTACAAAGGTTTGGCACAAGTTATAATCTCAACATTATAACACTCATTCAAACAATTTTAGTAGTTGTTTGCAATTATGATTAAGCTCATATAAAATCCTAAACAAAAAAAATTAAAAAAAAAGATAGATGATAACCTAGCAAAAGACGGAGAGAGTTTCTATTGGCACCACAACTTCTTGTTGGATCAATTTCTGGTTTGATTTGATCCTTATCGGGTTGGTCTCGGATCGACCTTGACTTGATGCTGAAACTTTGGACAAGAACTATAATATGCTAACAGTGATGACAACGATCTACACAATTAGGTATTTGGGAAAATTTCCTTGTATAGAAAATACATTGTAATATAAACTATCAGGCAAGGCCAAACTGGCTTGTCCAACAGGCCTGAATCCAGCACTAATCCATTAACTAAATGGGCCTAGCCCTAAAAACACTATCCAAACCCAATTCACAACCCGACCCATTGACTACTGTACCACACCCTAATAATGTTGAAAAAACTATTGAGTCATGATGTAATTGTCCAAATGTATTGATCTATGGAAACCTTCTCAACAAAAAAAAAAAGAAGAAAAAAACCATTGTAATTTGATGGTACACAGAGCCAATCTCGAAGAGTTGAGCTAAGCATAATAGTTGAGAAAAAAAAATATTTCTTCTCAACGCGTGTTTCCTTTGAGTATATTTTGATTGTGTGGACGTCTTATCAAGTTGAGCGAACTCGTAGAACCCTTAGGAAAGATTAACGGTTTCGCTCCGTCCAAAAATGAAAAGAAAATCGACATTGAAAAATTCGACGCTGTCGTATATTGGCTTTCTCAAAAATCAATTCAAAGCACATCCATTTTTATAGACAGATTGATCGATTGATCAATCTCAGAACATTTCAGGTCCATAACACTGCTATTGGTATGTAATATCTCTCATAGCTGAATGAGGAAAATAACCATATAATGGGCCTAGTCCAAGAAACACTTTCCAAAGCCGCCCATTTACAATTGTGACGCATCCTAATAATGTTGAACAAGTACGGAAAACTCCTATATTTACCGTGGGGGCTAAAGAGTAGCATAAATAATATATAGTTTCAAGAACTCTGTTTCTTGGTTGGAAAAAAAAACAGACAAGCAATAAAATATGATACAATAAAATTAATACAACAAACAAAGTAAGAAACAAGTAAACACACAAACAATAAATAAAGAGCGAGCATGCAGTTCCTTAGTAAAAGAGATTCTCACCATATGAGATAGCTCCAAGGAGTTTAATTTCCCATTCGTCCTGCTGCTTCTTCTTCTTCATGCTCCTCTTCTTTCGCCCAAGTGCCGTCATCATAACTCCAAGGAGGTGATGTGAGTTTGTCACAATATTTAATTTCAAGTTGTCTTAAGAATGGCATTGCCTTTTTCATCCTAATCCAATCTACCTCCAAGTTTGGTAGAATATGGAAGATTAAGTTCTCCAATTCCCAAACCACATTGTCATTCCCAAAGAATTTTGTACTCATTCTAGTAATGTTTATTGAAGAACCGATATAAAGTCGTTGCAAATTTGGAAGAGTAGTTGGATTGATCCATGCTGGTGTCGTTTCGCCTGAATACTTAAAGAATGTTAGTTCCTGAAGCTTCTGAAGAGGAGGAATCTCATAATCAACTTTCCCTATGATTTGCTAACTTATCCCACCTTTGAATTCTACCAATAACCAGTCAAGTTGTATGAGCTCAGATAAGACTTTCAATTCCTCTTCTTTTAAATGATCTTCTGATTCGATGATAATCTCGAGTTTTCTGAGTAGCGTCAACTTTTTCAAGTCAGAAAGGTGACTCCCATCTTCTACATTGGAATTTGCAAACGTAAACCCCCAAAGTAGTTCAAGGTTTGCTAGCTTTCCAACCCACTTGGGTAGATACTCTATTTGTTCACATTCTTCTACCACCAAATTGGTTAGTTTCTCAAAAGTCATCACCTGTCTAGGAAGCCCTTTTAGATTATCACAAGCTACTAGACAAAGAACTTGAAGGTTTTGAAGTTTTTCTATAGAATCAGGGAGTTCGTCCAAACATGAATTCCTTATTACGAGGCAAATAAGATGTGACAGACATCCTATCCCACTCCACCAATTCACCTCTTCTGAAATGTTTCCCCACTTTAATTTGATATGTAAAACCCTCAACCATTTTAATTGGGGTAATTTGGGTCCAACATTTGAGGCAAACTCCTTTTCGTACAAATCCACCCTGGTCATTGTTCGCAAAAATTGGGAATTGATTTGATCCATCTTTGAATTCTCAAGGTGTGGACAGCGTGTTTTTTCTGTACAAGTTACCGTGCCCTTGTCGTCTAATCCCCTAAAATTTTCTTCCTTGGCAATATTTATAATCATGTCACGTACCATATCATGGACTTTACATGTAAAATATCTTCTACCAAATATTTCCTTTTGTTCACCTAGTAACAAACTACAACCAATTAATTCATCAAAGTAATCTAACCCAATCTCATATGTAGTCCTTCCATCCCTTTCTTGAACAAACCCCTCACCAATCCAACCAAAAATAACTTCATTATCATATATTTCATAATCTTCTGGATATGCTGCAAAATATAACATACAAGGCTTCAAATGTGCTGGAAGCTCTTCGTAGCTTAACTGTAGTGGAGAGGACATTAGCACGTCTTGGACTGCCAACTCTTGCTTTAGATGCATATATATTCGCCTCCACTCGTGGATAGAGTCTCCTTTCCCTAGCATCACTCCACCAATGACCTTGATTGCCAGAGGAAGTCCTTTACATTTAGAAACTATCTCTCGGCCGATATGCTCTATTTTTGGATTTGGACACTGACCTCCATTGTTTGCAAATGCTATTTTAGTGAATAATGACCAATCGTCTCCATTGGAAATAACTTTTCGGCGATGTATGTGGTTTTCAATGGCTCCCATTGATTGAGTCACTGACTCATTCCTTGTCGTAACAACAACACAACCACCCTTGTTTGTTTGAGACAAAACAGACTTCAAGCTCTTCCACCACAACTCCTCGTGAATTCCCCAGACATCATCCATGATAATCAAGTACCTCTTCCCATCCAACTGCTTAAGAAGCTCTTCCAATAGTCCACTGACATCAATGTTTGGTAATTTCTTGTCCGGATTCAATTTTCCCAAAAGATTTTTGATTAATTCATCATATTTGAATGTCTGGGAAACTATTGCAAGCAAGACTTGATCGAAGGAACCCTTCACACATTGATCATTCATTATCTTTTGAGCAAGGGTTGTTTTGCCTATCCCGCGCACAAGTCGCCATTTTGATGCTCACAGCTTCTACTTCTATTGAGGACTCTGTTTTTGGGGTTTTAACTTATGGGGTTTGCGAGGAGACCCGGTTGCTTGTCCCGACAAATGCCCGAGTTGACTCGTTTTATTTAAATAAGGTCATTATTTATTTATGAGAGATTCTATTATCACACCAACTTGTGCTAACACCACCACAATTCATTGGTAAATCTCCAAAGAACATGGTTTTAAAACTAGTTTTAGTGTCTCATCTCGTCGACGAATGAGACCAAGACGTCCAAATGAGTTTTCAGATATGTTTTAGCATTTCGTTCATTTGACTTGTCTATCCATCTCATAGTAAAGAAACATTTATTATATAAAAGATTAATATATCATTAACTTTTTCATTAAAAAATAAAATGCAGAGGGATATTGTTGAAAAGTGGATGTGGTGAACAATGTTAACGTCCCCATGAACTCTTGGACGTTAACATTCCCCATTATTTAATATAACTACATACTTATAAAATATATTCAAATCATTTTGGACCTATTTGATTCGTTTAATCCAAGCTCAGCCTCTTAGGGCAGAGAAAACCATGGAAAAAAGTAACTCAATGGAGAGTCTAGATTTTATACACCATAAGAGGTGAGTTAAAACCCCTCTCCCACACCTCAGGTCTTACTACATAGATATCAAGGCTGAGTTTGGTATGTCGTAAAAGGTTGTAAAATGCAATACTTTGTGTTTACGACCTTTTGCAATTACTGCCTTTTACAAGCATTTATTATCTTTTAATGCTCATTTGTTTGATCAAGTTCAAAGAAGAAAAAAACAATATCCAACTAAGTCAACTTTTTTTCTTTTCTTTGATAATGCAGGGTATCCCACATCCCTCTTGGGATCGGACTAGTCCTGTGGTGACACGCCCTAACTTCATAAAAGTTTCTCAATGTGGATTAGGGTAACTCCGAAAACCAACCCAGTTTCAAACACACAACCAAAGGGAGCAAATCCTTTAGTCCAATTTTTGAAAATCACATATTTAATATTTTTTCACATAAATTAATTAGCTTTTAGGACTTTAAGTATAAATATTTGTGATCTATATAAAAAAAAAATGACATTTAGCATGAAAAATCCATAATTTTATGGAAATGGCTAAAAAGGGTCACTTTATTTTTAATACTCAAATTAGGGCTATTTGCTACAATAATTCATATTTTTTTATAAAAATATCATCATTTACAATTTCTCTAATAAACCCTTAAAAATAAACTTCTAAATTGTAATTTCCTCCCTTTCAACATTTTATACCATCAAAATAGAGAGAGATATGTTCTCTCTATCAAAACCTATCAAAAATCATTGGAGTTCACCAAAGAGGCTATAGATTTGAGGAACAATAATGAACCTTATAGATCTCCTTTATTTCTTTCATTTTTAAAATCATTTACGTATACTTATAATCTTAATATATTTCTCGTCCATAGTTATAAAAATGAAAAACGCGAAAAAAAAAATTTATTTCACCAAATTTTTATGATTTTATTCATAAAATTTATCCAGTGTTGAACCTTGACGCGATGCTGGAATATATTATAGCGTCGAGACTCAACGATACCTATTGTCGAATCTCGATAAAATTGTCTAACAAAAGTTTCTCTAAGTGAAAAATGTTCACAATGTAGAACCTCAACAATAAGTACCATTGAGCGTCGACTCTATAACACATTGCAACGTCGAGGTTTGAAACTGGGTAAATTTTATGAACAAAACCTTAAAAATTCTATGAAATAAAAAATGAAAAATTGCTATCCCATTTAGATAATTATGGACGAGAAATATATCAAGATTATAAGAATATATAAATGATTTAAAAAAAAATGATAAAAATAGAAGAGAAATTGATTGCCTTTGGTGGAAATCTTCAACAGACAGGGAATCGAACACAAGAGTGCGTAGATCTACAAGGTTCACTATAGTTCCTCAAATCTAGGGCCTACTTGATAGAGAATGGATCTCTCTCTCTCTTTCAATGGTATAAAATATTGAGAAGGAGAAAGTTAACAATTTAAAAAATTATTTTTTAAGAGTTTATTACATAAGTTATAGGTGAGAGTATTTTTATCCAAAAACATGAGTTACTGTAGCAATAGCCCTATTTTGAGTAGTAAAAAAAAAATGGTCATTTTTTATCATTATCATAAACCATGCTAAATGTCCATAAAAAAAAATCTCTTAATATAACTTAGAACATCATAAACTATTGTTATTTAAATATAAACATATTTAACTATCATAATAGAAGGTAGAGTAATAGAGGGTTGTTAACAACAAATTTTCTTCCAAAAATGTCCCCACACCACAATACATTTAACCGTACTAATTATTTAGATCCTCCTGGTCAAAATTAATAAATGGCAAATGCACTCCCATAACCATCTTAGTTAATGCATTGGAATTAACATTTTAGTCTTTAATATTACAATACGATAAGGAAATAATTATTATTTAAATATAATTACATATTTATAAAATTTATTCAAATCAATTTGGACCGGTTTGATTTGTCTAATCTGAGTTATAAGTTTCGGAATAAGCTGATTTTTCAGTGAGGATGATCTCTATAGTGAAGAGATCATCCTCACCAAAAATCATCACAATTCGAAACTTCTAACCCAATCAAAAGTGATTTGCAAAAAATGAATGGTCTACGATTCTTCAACTTGCAAACATGGGGTTAGAAGTTTCAAAATGGGCCAATTTTTTGTAAGGATAATCTCCTCACCATAGAGATCATACTCACAAAACAAAAAAAACAAAAATTCAGCCCATTCCGAAACTTCTAACCCATAAGACAAAACACTTTGGCTATATATCAAATGGTTTTGTTATTCTACGGAATTTGAATGCATCTTCTATGAGAAGTCAATGATGAGTCAGAGTCACTTGTGTTTTTATTTTTTTATAACAAAGGGTAACCCACACACACTACGTCATAATGCGTCAAAAACGACTGCCCTTACAGTCGCAAAAAGAGTCGTTTTAAAAGGAGTGGTTTTTCAAAAACGACTGTCCAAGACAGTCGGAAAAAAAACGACTGTCAAAGACAGTCGGGAAAAACGACAGTGAAATAAGGATTTAGCGACGGTCGACGACCGTCACTATAGGGTTTTTTTTTATAAAAAAAAATATTTTACATCTGCCCCCCTTCACATGTTGCTAAATATTGGAGATACCCCTATGTTTTGACATTGATGACCTAGACCCCAACTAACAATATGAAAAGACCCAAATGCCCCTCGTCTTCAACTTTCATAAATGTAACTAAAACTCAATAATGATCTCCGACTCCTGTTTCAAATCAACACCCACATCCAGTTTAAACTAAAAATCGCAAAGAATAATTCTGAAATAGACACAGATAAAACAGAAATCATAAAGAAAAAGAAAAAAAATAGCAACCGAACTTTTAGCCTCTTCAATGAGTAATAAGATTCTCCCATCAGAATACAAAGTCACCTTAGTGGGGCCCCTAGAATTCCCATACAATCATTACATTCTCTCCAAAGGAACTGCAACAAGAAGAAGATGCCAGTTTGCCATAAAATCTTCCCTTCAAGGGAGAACCCACTAACTAATTCATAGTTTCAAACCACATAGAAATATTTTTCAGAAATTAAATTCAAAATGGTGAGACAGAGTGACAGACAAGAAAGACAATAGAGAAAAAGGAAATTAAGTGTATCTTCACACACAACACATAACTTGGGGGCAGGGGATATCACACAAGAATTGCTAGTAATGCTAGGAGGGAGCCAACAACCCCAAGATTGCAAGGCAGAGCCTCATCCAATTCATCTATGAACCCTCTTTTGCTTGCAAAATTAATCCTGGCACATATGGTTTGCACTTTCACAAGGAATCAAAGAAAGTGAACTTAATGCTATTATGCCTAACATGCTTCAAGAAGTGAAACCAACTCTATCTTACATAGTCCAATGATATATTTAGCATATAAAATAGCAATGGATGCTATGCTACAAGTCATAAAAGAAACCTTTATTATGTTGATAATTGAGAAGGAAAAAACAAAAGATAAAATATACTAGGGGAAGGAACTCCCCAATACTTAAGGAGGACATATCTTCTCATTTGTGTTTGGTCCTCTCGATCTATTTGTTTGAAGTTTAACTCGTCTTTAATAGATTAATGGGCTCAATTATGGATCAATGCATGTCTTGGATCACTTGGATGTATTTGAATAGGAGGTTTTATAAAATGAAATTCAGTCCCCAATCATATCTGGGATGCCTATTCCAAATCCACTTGGATTTCACTCTTTTGCCCCGAAACACTTACACATACTTACATACTCACTTGGGATGGTTTTGTGTTGGTGGTATTGATGCTCCAGTTTGCAGGGAAGTGTTGACATATTTGTATATAAAGTCCCTTCCGAGGACAAATGCTTCTTTGCCATTCAAGAACATTGATAAACTACATTCAGCTGACTGATCCTAAAATACACTACCAAGTAAATGAAATCTGTGGGATGTGGGAATATTAATATCATATACCTTGTAATGAAATTTCTAATATAGTGAGAATATTTTGGACAGCAAGGTTGTTTCATAATTAATCTTTTTTCAAGATTGATGACAATCTATAACAATCAAATACCAGAAAATACTGCAAAACAGCTATAGATATAACAATACATACATTTATAGTCCTGAGAACAAAGTTATCAAAGATGGGTAACCTCAACAAGAAGTAAAATTTCATTTGCATTATTTACTGAAGGAAAAAACTTATGAACAATTAATCTAAGAGAAAGACTACAATTGGTATTTATTCAAAATATAAAACTATACACAAAGAGTAACAATTTACTTCATGTCTATAAACTAAAATCATCCACAACAGGAACCCAACCTAGTTTTGTGACCCATCACTATGGTTCAATGGGAAAAACAAGTTGTGGGAATGATTGTTTAAACACTAGTAACAGTTAGAATATCTTTGTTCTAATTAACTCATTTTTGGTTGTTTGACAGACTAGCGTTGACCCTGTAAGATAGTAGGATGAGAATATTTTTTCTCTTAATGAATCTTTAACTTATTTAGTTGAAGTTTTACGACAAGGAAAACTTCTGATTGATTTACCTATTTGAGTGTGGAAGTCAGGCTGCTACCCATGGGGGTTATACACTCCCCTAGAGCACTCATGAATCTGGGATAAGGCGCGTGGCCATAAATGTGCTAGCTTGTAAAAGAACACTAAGTACTTGTAAAAACTATTGTGTGTGCTGTTTTTCCAGTTTCTTAAATAGGGTCCTTAGTTCAAGACTAAATGTCACTAAGCACCATGATGAGCATTGAAATGCTTACACTACGTGAAGGTTCATGGGGTGGTATTAGCAAAAGTTGATGCGGCAATAGAAGCTCTCTTTTGGGATAAGGCTTTGATAACGATGATGATTAAGGATGACAAAAAAATACGAAGTGTCAAAGAGTAAGGAATAGCGTTTGAAGTTAGCACAACCAACACATAATTCTATGCGAGTAGGTTCAACCTAAAAGTACACAGTAAAATAATCTAATGCCAAACACAATGAAGTAAATATTTTTCAGTAATTAATGTGACACAAATGCATGTTACCTTTTACTTGCTTCCTTGATTGGCGAAGAACATCCAAGACTGATTCAGTTGATTGCTTCTTTTTATGATTATCAGAGCTTCTCTTTTTGGTATTTGCAGACCCACTCTTTGAAATTGAAGATTGTATCTTTCTAAACAATGCAATTATCTCCTCCTGATCAGATAAGTTGGAGGATTCACCATCAGATGATTGAGGACTTCTCTGATTTTTATCCCCCTTCGCTTTTCTACTGGAGACATTGTTTCTTTGAGGAAGACGCTCTCTTCCATTTCCTTCATATCTTATGCCCCACAAAGGTGATTTGAATAGGACACTCTGACAAGCAAAGGGTGAAGTCCCATCTGCCAAGTTCAATAAGCTGCATCAAAAAATGATCCCTCTGTTTATACTGGAATTACAATTTAAGTCTAGTGCCAAGCAGCTAAGAAGCATGAAACAAACGTAAATATGTAAGTGTGCCTTTTCTAGGTGGGATCATGATTCAACATACAATTCTATTTAGGAATGTTTTGGCTAAAATGTATCAATATGAAACAATCAAGTTTGTAGAAGCATGCATGCCCATACATAATAAAGGGTTGGGATCACGAGACAATGTTATTTTGACAACATGTCCGATATGGGTTAGAAGTTTTGGAAGGACTGATTTTTTGCAAGGATGATCTCTATGAAACAATCAAGTTTGTATCCAAATTTCTTCTATTACTACCAACCAAGCGTGCCAAACTGCCAGCTAGCCTAGGTAGCTCCCAGGCCATAATCATGCCATTAAAAAAACCTTTTCTAAGTCCATTTTTTTTAAAAACAGATTTTATTAAGTTAAAACACATTTTTTAACTTTATTTTTGCACAAAAAACATTTTTTGAATATGTAGCAAGTTTTGTCTCAGAATGTAATAATATGCTTCAGTTGACTGGAATACCGAAACTAGACGATATTTTAAACGATGGGTGGCATAGAATTCTTATAATTATTTCAAATTCTAGGCTCCTAATACATGATAATTCAGGTAGATGGTATCTCAATAATTTAGAGTAAAATGGCTTCAATTATTTTTTGCAAGTTCTCCCCAAGTTTTGCATAGCTTCTATGAACACTGTCGAACATAATGTAAGCTCACATCCATGACAGTAAAAGTCCTACCTCCAGACAACTCAGTACCTTTGTTTCGGAAATGAACACGGAAGAAAAAAACCCAAACTCAGCCAATCCCAGTCTAGGCCAACCTACACCTTGGTTGAACTCAGTGGTCTAAGATGACTAGCAGCGGTAAGTGTGATTGAAGTGACCATTAGTCTATTATGAAACTACCTCCACCAAGAACACGTTGACAAAACTTGCTACATATTCAAAAAATGTTTTTACTCTAAACTAACCTTAACAAATACAACGGAATAAAAATAGGAATCCACCAATTAATCTAAAATTTCAACTTCATTCAAGGTATAGTACTCAAATTTATTACCCATTTTTGTTCTGTTTTTAGGGGTACAATTTCATATTTAGATTTCAGCTATATATATGTATGCTTTATAGATTCCTATGACAAAAATTAAGGGCTTTGACCCCAAGTAAGAAGAGACAACATATAAATTTTCTTTTTAAGTGCTTTTGTTTTCTTTATGCTTCATTATGTGATTTCTAAGGAAATAATCAGCTTTACTCGGAACGCAAAGTTGTAAAGGGTCTGAAATTATCTTATAAAGCCCACATACCTGTATATACTTTTAACAATCTTTCATCCTTCATAAGTGCAAACATCAATTCCAATTCCTACGGTGATCCATTGAAAAAAAATCACAAAGTAAGCCCATTATCAATTTCAATTGAAGATTAGGGACATTAATACAAGTACTAGGAGAAACACAAGTGGTCTTGGTTTATAAACCATAAATAAAGTACATATTTTTATACATATACAATTAATAATCCCCTCTTTTAGGATTCTTAACCAACATTACTGATAAGCACTGGAGAGCAAACATATATCAAAAATATTAATATGATGTTGGAGTTGTGCACAAAAGCAAACAAAACTCTAGGACTCACAACGCTAAATATTTCACTAAACAACTTGTACATTCTTCAACCTTAGAAGTCATGCAATGTAATACTATTCTAGGGAAGGAAGTACTGACCTCATTGCAATGACTTTGTAGCCATTGATGGAAGACTGAATGTTTAAAGAGATTTATCACAGCACGAATGCCAGTTAAACAGTTTGTTGTCAATGCCGGAGCTGTTGTAAGTTTGTTCATTGTATCCATCAAGATATCTGGTAAGATCGTATAACCTCTACATTAACTATTAAACACAAAAAATAGAGCTGTGATGACTGATGACAGACACATGAAACACCAGAAACTATAAGCACCACAGCAACTAATCGGGCTGAGAGTCCCAAAATTACAAAATATTCAACAAGACAAGCTTCAATTCAAAGTTATATTCCAGGAAAAGCATCAGATCCAATATTAGTTAGCAGAAAACATTTGAAACCCTAAATTAATTAAGGAAAATCTGAGATTCAATAAAAAACTTTAACATACCTGAAGATTCGATCACAAATCAAGTAAAGGGAGGGAGATCGAACAAAGCCCTAAAACTTTCAATCAAACGCCGATCGATTCTGTCCTAAAGCTTGCAAATCGAAATCTGATTGCGTCTTCAAAATCATAGATCTGTGAGTAAGAGATCGAGCGAAGATCTTTCGATCAAACTCCGATCAATCTCTTTCCAAAAAAAACAAAAATCCCATCGATTTACTTTCCAAAATGAAAAAAAAATTGATCGATTCTGAGAGAGAGAGAGAAAGAGAGAGGGAATCGAGTGAGAGAGAGAGAAACGCTAGATCAACTTAGAGAGTTGATCTTCTAGATCGAAACTTAGAGAGTTGATTCGAGAGAGATTCGAGAGAGAGATCCGAGATGAGCGACGGATTTAAGAGGTTATCCAGTTTTTGCGAGAAGAGCGACGGATTTAGAACAGTCGCGTGAGACTGAGAGGAGAGAGAGACGAGTACAGAGTGAGAGTGAGAGTGAGAGATGAGACAATGGCGGAAGTCGGGGCTCTGTGGAAATTTTTTAGAATGGCTATCGGCACCCCAATTTTTACTTATTACCCCTTAGTTGACTGAAACGACGCTTAAGCGACAGTCAAAAACTGTCGCAATTAACGACGGTCTTTAGCAGTCGTTTTTAGCGCAATTCTGCCGCCCCAATTAACACAATATGACGTAGTGACACTTTTTGAGATGGGAATAGTTCCTATAATCGCACATATGTACCTTACGAAAGTTTTTCAACTTGCAACAAGGCAAATACGGAGACCACCAAATTTTGAAGACACGACAATAGGGACTAAACCCTTGTCGCTAATTTTATCGCTAAGGCAACCCCCTAAGGGGGTTCTCGAGCCACTTGTTACTTCTACTCATTTTTGGCTTCCACAAAATTGAGAAGTGCTTTTCATATCTTCATCTAATCTTAATTGTACAAGTAAAGACCTTTTAGGGAACCAAAAACATGAGAAGCACCGCACTTTGAGTCCATTCCCAAACTCTAGCTACCATTATAATATTGATTTTGCAGATTCCTTCATGTTTATGGGGATGCATTAAAATGCTCTAAATGCTTCTTCTTCTTTTTTCTTTTTTCTTTTTTTCTTTTTGAGTAAATGTCATTGTAACCATAGTAACAAAGTTCGATTCGGTAATTTTTTGATGGGGCTTCAATTGGGTTAAATTTGAAAAAGTTAAGTGAAAAAGTTGGCAAAATTTTGGAAATTATACAAAATATTTCATTGGATTTCTTACCTAAACTTATCATCTTCAATCTCTCAATAAAACTTGTCTTCTTCTTAATGAGTCGTTGATTAATTCGTTGAATTAATAGGTTAACTCTTAATTCAGAGAATTTTATGATTTTTTTTTTTAATTTTGTGACTATGATTGTAACCACCCCAAGTTCCTAAATTACCTTTCCTCCACCCCAAGACTGCAAAGATACTCAAATGTTTTTTTTTTTTTTTACTTTATTAAAAAATAGAAAAATTTAAGGTATTTAATGGGTAAGAAAAGAATAGTTCTCTTAAGCAACATGGCGCGCAATAATAGTCGTTGACCATGATTTGATGGGTGTAAACCAAAATGAGACCGATCGATATTATATGGCGTTAACTGTCTTTAAGTTTTGCTGCTTCTCACTGTTTTTGTGTGTACAAGAGCTATAGAGATTTGGCTAAATATAGCATATCTAAACCAAAAATTTCTAAATGTTCATGTTATTAATCTGTCAAAACTACCATTTTATAAACCTCACCCTCGGGAGTAGATCCTCTGTAGCTGAGAAATGGTGTAGCTCTCTATAGCTCTTGCTCTACAGTTCATAATACATCACATTTAACAAAAATAACAACATATAGATGTAACTGTCTTTGATAATATGGCACACTTCTCAATTGTTGAAAATTACTATAGAGAGATACAAGAGAAATGTGTTATAGAGGATCTGCTCCCCCTCACCCTCTTTCTATTATTGAATGTTATATATTTGGTTCAATGTATGTTGCAACTATCAATAGTGAAACATTTTGATATGCTGTATATTATTTTCAATCTCCTATTGAATGTTAGATGTTTGTTTCATATATATTACAAATAAAATTAAAGGAATTATTTTTTGATAATCGGGTATCCTTGTAAATATTGGACCGGGTCCGTATCTAGACTTTTGCTTAGTCCATGTACCGTAGTCTTGTCCAAGGACTAGTTCCAGGGCATGTGCAATGCTACACATCACATGCACCAGGTAAATAAGGGTGCACCCTCGCGGGTGGCCCCTTAGGAATTAATACTCATACTGGGTATTGAACTCACAACCTATAGGCATTAACCATTTATCGATCCAAAATTGTCGTTGAGCATGAAAAGGAATTATTTTTTAGGAAAGATTTGACAACTACTCAAAATCTTTCCAAAATCTCATATTAAATATTATATTTTTTTATTTAATGTATAATATTTGACAATTCATAAAATCTTTCAAAGGTCTTTCTGAATTAATGTATCATATCTTTGTTGCATCTCGACTTAATGAAATCCCTCCCACTTCGTCCATTGTAGTGTGTATAGTATCTTTGATTAGGGTACAATTATGTCTTTTTTCCATCTATCTGTCATTGTTTTATGTTATTTTACATTCATGGTGTACTTTTACATATCAATCCATATCCTAGTCATTGTTCCTAGCATTTCCATTAATCTAAAATTTTTCGATAAACTATACCCCAAGACTGAGACCATTTTTTATACAAAGAAAATAGAGACATTTGTGATTTCTTAGACACATGAAATAGATTCACATATCAAATATTGGTATGTTTAATGAAAAACGCTGGTGAGGCTTGAAAGCGCCTTTGATCCGCGGGTTGTGGATCCACTTTTTTGGGTTACGGAATCGCCACCTAGTAATTATGGCCTAGGAACCTAAGCATGACTCTAAACAGATGAATGAAACTAATCTACGAAAAAGAAACTACAGGTCCGGGGATCACGTTACGGGGTTGGAAGGTGTTAAGCACCAATCCCGCCCAGTGAATGTCGGTCTCTACTATTCCCAAAAATATACATTGCAAAAATAACCTAAAAAAAATATACATAATTTACCTGGGTGACTATGACAATTGGTTCCCTCAGAGCTGGCGGAAAACGTCCTTGTGTGAGTTTTTTTATTTTTTTCTCCATCACTAGATCCATTTCTGATCTCCAACACAAAGTATTCTCCTCATAGATTTGAGTATTTTCTGATTTTTTTGGTATTTTGAGGGGTTCTGAGTATTTTTAAATGGTTTCTAGGTATTTTTTTAGCAAAAACTGGGGTTTGGATGTTAGGTAGGAAGTTGGGACTTCGAATTTAGGATTTTGGGAAGGCAGGAGGGTGTTTTTAACCTATTTTTCCTAGGGTTTCTCTTGACCTACGAGTTTGGGTAGTGGAGGCTCCTATTTATAGATTTTTTTGGAAGTTTTTTAGTTTGACTAAATCTCTTTTAGATAAGGTAAATTAGGATTTAATTAAGATTTTGAATTAGGGTTTGGAATTAGGATTTCCATTTTTACGTACAATGAAAAAATATTTTTTAGTTTTTTTGAAAAAATCACTCTGATTATATCTTTAATTCTTTGGGCCCCTAGATGGAGGGGTCTTTTAATAAATATCAAGTGAGCTCCATTTAAACAAGTGGGTTACCACTTAAAATTTGGCCCGTAGGCTTAATTAATTGATTTTATTTGTTTAAAATTTTAAATTTAATTTATTAAGGTTTCACTTTACGTTCATTAATATTTTAATTATTAATTTCAAAAGTTTGAATTTTTAGGGTTAGAAAATTACTGTTTTACCCTCAAAGAGGGCTTTTGCATTTCGAAGTTGTTTTTCGATGTTTTGGGATGTTTTAAAATCAATTTTTCGTAAAGAATTTAATAGGAGTATCAATTTGTGTCATTTATGGGTTTTTAGAGTGAAATGGTCATAGACCCTATGAGGGGTATTTTCGTAATTTTGTTGAATTGGTGAAAATTGGTGAAAATTGACGAAACAATTTATTTGATTTTTATTTGTTATTTTATATGTTCAACAAGATTTTCCTAAGCGTAATGTAGGCTCTAGGGATGTTTTGATGATAGGGGTATTTTGGTTAATTTGATCATTTTTTAATGATTTTTCACGTAAAACTTCTTTTTGTCTCACAATGATGATTTCTATGTTTTTAGGTCATATTTTTCTATTGTAACGTGATTTCTAAAGTTTTGTTTGCTTGAAATACTTAATCCGAATTTCTGAAACATATCTAATAACAAATAAAAATATTGGAATATTCATCCATCATTGGGAACCGTTGCAATCGGGTTGACGAGTTGATTAATCAGACGAGTGCAAAAATAGGGTGTCTATAAGGCTATGTCAATTCCTTATAGAACAAAATACAATCTACGATGGTGGTTCTCAGGTCTTTATTGAATGTTAATTATAAGAGCAAAGACAACTCTACTCTTTGAACCCGTCCCGTACACTACCATAGTAACTTTAAGAGATATTTAAGAAAAAATGAACAACTTCTGACCAATTTACGATTCCGGTTTACTGTTCATTTTAATTACCAAAATGTGAATGATAACGAATTCGAAAATTTTTAAAGTGACTATTTTGCAGGTTTGAAGTGACAATATTTCATTTTAAACCTATGAAATAGTCACTTCATTCTTAATTATATTTCAACGAAAACATGATTGTTCACGTTTTGGTAAATTAAAATGAACAGTGAGTCGAAATCGTAAATAACTCATTTTCAGCTCACGAAATGGTAATTCACCCTAACTTTAAAATTGCACATTCCTTCATGTTTATGGGTCTGCAAATAAATGGTAAGAAGGCAATTTTTGTCCATTGGTGTCATTGGACCACTCCATAGTCCCTACTTACCTTCCCTCAACCCATAGACTGAAAATATACTCAAATACCCATTTACTTCATTGCAAGAATAGAAAATTTTATGATAGGGGTAATTATAGAAAAAATATTAATTTAAAAAATATTTATAAAAAAAGAATCAAATTTTTTAAATTTAACAAAAGTAACTCAAATCGGCACTTTAAGTGCCGGATTTTATATTTTATTAATTAATTAAAAAAATGATACTTAAAGTATCGATTTTTTAAATAAAAACACAACAGGATTTATATATATTGTCGTTTTCTTAATATGTTCGTTTTGTAGTCGTTGTGAAAAAATGGCACTTCAAGTGCCATTTTTTCATTCTTTTCAATTTTTCTGACCGTTGAGTTCTATATATATGCATATTACTCTCTTATTATTCTCACAATTTTCTCATTATTTTCACTCCTATGATATTTCATAATTCAATTAAATTGAAGATGTTTTCAAGAGTAATTATTTGTCGATATGGAGATTACATTAAAGATATCATGTATATTGGTGGAAATATACGATTTTTATCGACTTCATCACAAATTACATATTCGGAATTACAAGCTCTTATTCTTTCGATTTGCAATATTCGATTACAATTTTTGAAAAAAAATAGAGATTTGGTATATTAATTGCAAAAGATTTTGGTAATATTTTATGATTTATCATATCTTTCTCTATTAGAAGAATGCTCAGGTGCGTCGCACTAAATTGTGCTTACTCTTTTACTGTTGAGGATCTTTGGGCCCTCCAAGTTTTGGTAAATATTTTAGACACTCTTTACATTTTCAAACCGATTACATGTTCCTTGAATTCAATCTCTCTTATTTATTAATAAAAATGACCTAAGAACCCTTGATTTTTCGTCCCAAAACTAGTCATCTTCAAACTCTTGAACGAGGATGATGATTAGGGCATTGTGGCCACTTTTCATTAATTTATAAGAAAAGATCAAGTATCTAAATATTTACCCCAAACTTCGATGGGCCACGTGTCCTCCGGGGGGGGGGAAGTAGGCACGTCTTTCCTACAAGGAAGCGTCACGATAGCTTTCCTCTCTTTATTAGTAGTTTCATTTTATTGGGGGGGGGGGGGGGGAAGTAGGCACGTCTTTCCTGCAAGGGAGCGTCACGATAGCTTTCCTCTCTTTATTAGTAGTTTCATTTTATTTTGTTTGTAACATTGAACCAAACAATAACATACATGCTCTAGATGGATTAATATGATGAACATACTCCCCATTAATTCTTAAAAGTGCTCCTTCATCCTCCTCACAATGAGGTATACATATCTAACATGAATACTCATTCATAATTTGAGTATCAATCAGACACAGATAAAAAGTTAGACAAATGTATAGTCGAATACGGATTTATCATACAAGATCGAAAAAAAAAAAAATCAAATACAAATACGAATATATGCCTTATCCAACCCGTTGTCAATCATAATTTTATTAAAATCATTAGTTTGAAAAATTAGAATTTTTATAATTTTCTCTCAAAACCCTCAAGGTCTCTCTTAATTTGCTAAACAAATAACATAACCGGGAGTGTGTGAACATTACCGTTATAGATTTTAGCCACCATTGGTCGGTTCAAAAGTTTGACAGCTGTTGACAAGTGGACAATACACAGTAAGACAAACAACGAAGATAACAATATTTCATTAGCCGGGGAAAAGGATTCCCTCACGAGGCTATAGTATAAAATTGAAGTTATTTAGACATATATACCCCTAATATTGTACTATATCCCTGGACCGTGGTATTGTTTGAGAAATAAATAGAAAATGACCAAAATACCCTCATCGTCGTTGGCTTGTTGAAAGACCTTAGGAAAAACTATGGTGCCAAAATCACCACTTTTCCTCCAACCAATTGGCTTATCTAATTGAAAAAAATAATAATAATAGAGATGCTACTGTCACACAAATTCCTATATAAATCACCAAAGAAATGCACACAGTTGGTGTGGCAATAGTAACTCTAAAAAAATATTGAAATCTTACAATGCGCATTGTTAATGTACTTGCTACCCACAAAGAAACAAAGAGCGACACAGTTCAGTTCAATTCAAATTTGATATTTTATAGCATAGGGGCTAATACGTCGAAAATCTTATGAACAATGAGAAAAAAAAATTCCAACTACGAAAATTATAGGGGACTATATTGGCACGAGGAGAGCTACAACAACATTTATTCAATCACCTACAGCCCACATATTCTTAGGATAGCACATACAACCATTGGGCTAGGAATCATACCGAATAACAATAAAATAAAATAATCAATTAACTGATCTATATTGATGATTCTTTGTTGGTTGACTTAATTAGTATTTTTCTAACTACAGATATTAGAAGAACATAACATATTCTAAATCAACGAGAATAAAATAGATGAATTTTTTAACCCAAATGATTTCTCAAAATAAATCGAAGAGCATAGAAAATAATGTATTGAGGAAGATTTTGGTGGTTTTGGGGGGAGGTGAGGTGTGTTCAAGAATTGCCAAATAAAATCAAACCTTTTATCCTAAAGATTGAAAAGGGGATTAGTTACAATGGGTGTACCAAACATTCACAGTTATAAAAGGTAGGAGAGGTGATCCTCCACGTATTTGTTGCTCTCACTCAGACCAATTAGATGTTGTGAGCTTCAAAGGAACCGAGGCGACTCCATGAAAATTCCCTCATGGAGCAGAAGACGGGCAATGGGGGGCTAGCTATGATGATTTCAGCTATTGGAATGGGTGGTATTGGGAATATTTATTCTTTGTCTCAAAATTTATGGGAAAATGTGGAAGAGAAGTTTTGGCTTCATGTTTATAGGTGGTCTTTTCTAGGAAGGTCTTCTCATATATGAGCTATGCCCATGAATGTTGTACTTTATTTTTGTGCAATAAAATTCCATTTTTTGTTTGCTTAGAAAAGGGAAATATTACACACCAGGGCAGTTGATATAAATTTTAGGCACTAAAATAGTTCTTAAAGTATCAAATATTTATTTTAAGCTCTTACTAGAGTGCTCTCAAGTGTAGTAGCAAATTTCTCCAAAAGCTGTTCAAAAGAAACTAACATGTCTTCCACATTTATCTATCATAAACCAATATATCAAATAGTCATTTCATTTCATATCAAAAAGCCCTCTTATTTGTTCAAGGAAACCCCAAGGATAGAACAGTATCACATAAACTTTAATTGAGAAACAGAAACAAGCAAAGCTCGGAGATCCAACACGCAGTTGAAGACCACCGTCGTTCGCGATTGCGAACATTGATGCATAACTTTTATTCATAAACAAGCAAAGCAAAGAGATCCAACGCGCAATTGAAGAACACCGTCCAATTGAATGACACAACTGGTTGGCATTTCTCTTTACTGTTGCTTGGCACGCCTCTTGCAGAACGATTTTATCCTTCTGAGACCCTCTTTAAGTGAAGATGGATCGATGGCAAAAGTTACGCGGAGCCAATTTTTCAGTCCCACCACCGTTCCTGCAAGAATGCCAATCCTCATGGTTAAAACCAGTCAATCTCAAGTAGACAACCTCGCAAACTCACCCCTCTCCAACCATTAGGCCAAAATGAAAATAAACAAAAATAAATAAATAAAATGGTTGTAGTGATTTTTCAAGAGAGATTCTATTGCCATACCAACTTTTGCTGACGCCACCCCAATTCATATGTAAATCATCAAAGAATTAGAACAAATCTTGGGGTGCCGTTAGCAAAAGTTGGTGTGGCAATAGCAGCTCTCTTGTTTAAACTTAAAAAATTTGTGTACCACATTACTATCAAAATCATCAGAGACCTCAATCCAAGCAGTTGTGATCATGGTTGAAAATGATGTCTTAAATCACATTATCATTGTGAAATAATGTGTTATTGACTGATAATTAAAAGTTAGTATTGTTTAAACTCTCACCAGGCAGAACAATCACAGATTCCTCTTTGGCCAGCTTAAGACAAAAATCCATATCATCATTGATGTCTTCCAAAAGTGATTCATTCAGCTTTACCTGCATTGAAAACATAAGATCATTTTCGTGAACACGCACATTTCAAGAACAGAGAACACCAAATCTTACAAACCCTCACCATTACAAACATGGATCCTTCTGGTTTGTGAGGACAAGTAATCCACTTCATCTCCTTAATTTCATCATAGCAAATGTCTGCAGATAGCCTCAGCAAATTAACAATCTTGTTGAAGAAATCATCTTTCGTTTTCTCAATGATTTGTGGAACTGCACCCTGACGTACCAAAAACATTGTTAAAACACGGAATCAAAGAAAATAAATGGAAGGTCTCATACTGCTCGATGACAGGAGAAATTAACAATGACAGATACATTCAGATACTCACATCTATCAATCCTATGTTGCATGATATGGGTACAGGTGCCAGTAGTCTAACACAATTGTAGTGTTAGGTTTGGGTAACCTGGAAAAGAGGATTTGCAGATTTGATGGTGTATTCAAACAATATAATCCTGACCTATAGAATTTATTATTATTTTTTCTTTTATCTGATATGTGCACAAATAATTTACCTGTTTAGAAGAATCCATGCAACGTAGCACACTAGTATTTAAGTATAAATCCTTCTCAAAACAAACAAATAAAGATAATTAAAGACCTGAACGAAGGTTGCAGGGTCACAGGAGATATTGAGAAAAGCTGTAATGCATTCGACAATCTGAAAGAGAACAAAGAGTGAAGATAAGTTAGGATTGACCAAAGTTAGATAGGTAAGAATTAATGATACATAAGAAAGCAAGACACGCGGAATAAGAACCTTCATTTCTTTTAGGAAACCATTGGGGTCACTTGTAACAATCCAACCAAGTTGCCAACCAGGCACTATCCATCTCTTGGATATAGACCCGAGAGTTAGGACAGGAACTATTGAGCCAAATACTCCCATCGGCACAAATGGGTTACTTCCAAAGGTGAGATGATCATAAACTTCATCAGCAATTACAAGAATTCCAAGCTTTCTTGCAGTCTCAGCAACCTAAATGCAATGTAACAACAATCCGTTAGAACACGTCATGCAAAATAATAATAATAGAAGCCAGATCTTTAAAGAGCTCACTCACCTCCTTCAAATGTTGATATGTAAAAACATTCCCACAAGGATTTCCGGGATTTATAACAACCATTGCAACAGTATTCTTATCAGCAAGAGCTTTGACGGCATCAAGGTCGACCTCCCAACCCTTGTCGGGGAGAAGATCAAAATGCCTAACTTCGAGATTGCTAAAAGATGCACGGGCTTCATAATATGGGAAACCAGGCCTTGGAAGTAAGATATTTGCACCAGGACAAGCTAGGACAGACAGTACAACCTCGATTGCTTGCTTGCAACCAACAGTGAGAAAAACATCATCGTCTGATAGCTTATATGGAAGATCACGAGACAGATATTCCGCTACAGCTCTGTTTGAAAGGAATTTATAAATAACAAAATTAGATTTTTGAAAGAAAAAAAATTGTAAACAATTGACCAACTTGAGTATGCATCCACTACCAATCTTGCACACCTCCTTGAATAAGAATGCACCAAGATGTATGATGAGGTGTTCATGTAAATCATTCCTTAGCCTACCCACCCCATCTTCAAAAAGCAAACATACCCTAGAGGCTACACAACTTCAATGGCAAGGAAGCACACGGGATGCTTTAAATATCATGGGGTTAGTGGGCCCAATTGAATATGCTACAATGCATTTTCAAAGAAAGAACATCATGTTATGATATTATGTTAATTAAATTTCATAGTGTGTGTACCTCTAATGACGTCTCAATATATGTGCTTCACTAACTTTCTTAATGTGAGGACCTTGTATCAAACTTGTTCTCTTCATCTGAACATGGTTTTAAATTTCAGTCAAAAGGATGCTTAACGGGTCCCCATCGTGGTTTCTTAATATTTTCTTTCTAAAATATTAATGTGAGGACCTTGTATCAAACTTGTTCTCTTCATCTGAACATGGTTTTAAATTTCAGTCAAAGGGATGCTTAACGGGTCCCCATCATTTTCAAGCTCTTCGACCGAATCAAACTAATTTTATTCTTTTAACCTCATTTTCAATCCATCAATTTGAACATCATCTTAATCCTTTGTAGAAAATCCTAGAATTTTCTAACAAAAAATCTCATCTTTTACTTCAAAATTATTATCTCGTCCTTTAGATATAAAGAACTAAGTAGATTAATCTTAAGATTGAAGATGACTGCTTTGATAAGAGATACCATTGACATGTGTCTTCTCTCATAGACTAACAAGAAATGATCTAAATACCCTTTGCTTCAACCTCTACAAAAAGACACATGAATGTTCAATCATCTTCAAGCTCTTCAATCTTAACTATAGTTTGCCCCCCTAGAAGAAAATCAGGACTTTGCCCCTAAGTTTGCTTGTGCCGCATCCTCTTTGGTTAAAGAGGGTAAAAGTGAAAAAATAATAAGTTGGAGAGAAAATATAATAAAGTGGATTAAAGAGGTAAAAGAGGAAAGATAATAAAATTAGAGAGATATTATTGAAAAAGATAGAGACAATAAAATTGAAGGAACTAATGAGGAAAGACAATAAAGTGGAGTAGTGTGGACCCCACTCCACTGTAATTGGAGTGAGAAGTTTATGTGCCTCACAAAACTACAACTAGAGTGAGACCCACTGTTGTGTTTTATTATATCTATTTATACAATAAAACACAACGATGGACCCCACTTCAACTAAAGTTTTGTGGAGTATGAAGATTGAGAAAAAGAAGTGGGATCCACACAACCCCACTTTATTACCTTTCCTCTCCCCCTCTTTCAACTTTATTGTGTGGACCCCCCCTCCTTTATCTCAATCTTTATACTCCACAAAACTACAACTAAAGTAGGACCCATTGTTATGTTTTATTATATCTATCGATATAATAAAACACAAAGGTGGACCCCACTTCAATTACAGTTTGGAAAGTGAAGATCGAGAAAAATGATGGGATCCACACAACCCCACTTTATTGCATTTCCACTTCTCCCACTCAACTTTATTGTTTTCCCTCCATTTTTCAATAAGAAACGTACTCAAGGACGATTGCCCTAAGTTTGCTCGTGCCGCATCCTCTTTGGGGTTAAAGGGGGTAAAAGTGAAAAAATAATAAATTGGAGAGAAAAGATAATAAAGTAGGTTCAAGAGGAAAGATAATAAAATTAGAGGGATATTATTGAAAAAGATAGAGACAATATAATTGAAGGGACTGATGAGGAAAGACAATAAAGTGGGGTAATGTGGACCCCACTCCACTGTAATTGGAGTAAGAAGTTTATGCCTCACAAAACTATAACTAGAGTGGGACCTACTTTTGTGTTTTATTATATCTATTTATACAATAAAATACAACGGTGGACCCCACTTCAACTAAAGTTTTATGGAGTATGAAGATTGAGAAAAATGAGTGGGGTCCACACAACCCCACTTTATTGCCTTTCCCTTCTCCCCTTTCAACTTTATTGTGTGGACCCCCGTCCTTTATCTCAATCTTTATATTCCACAAAACTACAATTAAAGTGGGACCCATTGATATGTTTTATTATATCTATCGATATAATAAAACACAAATGTAGACTCCACTTCAACTAAAGTTTTATGGAATATGAAGATTGAGAAAAATGAGTGGGGTCCACACAACCCCAATTTATTACCTTTCCTCTTCTCCCCTTTCAACTTTATTGTGTGGACCCCCCTCATTTATCTCAATCTTTATACTCCGAAAAACTACAAGTAAAGTGGGACCTATTGATATGTTTTATTATATCTATCGATATAATAAGACACAAAAGTTAACCCCACTTCAACTACAGTTTTGTGGAGTATGAAAATTAAGAAAAATGATAGGGTTTACACAATCCCACTTTATTGCTTACCCTCCCCTTTTCAATTAGAAACGTACTCAGGGACAGTTGCCCCTAAGTTTGCTTGTGCCACATCCTCTTTGGGGTTAAGGAGGGTAAAAGTGAAAAAATAATAAGTTGGAGAGAAAATATAATAAAGTGGGTTAAAGAGGACAGACAATAAAATTATAGGGATATTATTGAACAAGATAGAGACAATAAAATTGAAGGGACTGATGAGAAAAGAGAATAAAGTGGGGTAGTGTGGACCCCACTCCACTGTAATTGGAGTGAGAAGTTTATGCCTCACAAAACTATAACTAGAGTAGGGCCCACTATTGTGTTTTATTATATCTATTTATACAATAAAACACAACGGTGGACCCTACTTCAACTAAAGTTTTGTGGAGTATGAAGATTGAGAAAAAGGAGCGGAATCCACACAACCCCACTTTATTGTCATTCCTTTTCTCCCCTTTCAACTTTATTGTGTGAACCCCCCTCCTTTATCTTAATCTTTATACTCCACAAAACTATAACTAAAGTGCGACCCATTAATATGTTTTAATATATCTATTGATATGATAAAACACAAAGGTGGACCCATTTCAACTATAGTTTTGTGGAGTATGAAAATTGAGAAAAATGATGGGGTCCACACAATCCCACTTTATTGCCTTTCCACTTCTCTCCCTTCAACTTTATTGTTTCCTCTCCCCTTTTCAATAAGAAACATACTCAAGGACAGTTGTCCCTCATCTTTTGTCTTCTTCTTCTTCTAATTCTCAAGAATACCCTCAACTTCATTAACTTTTCTCTTCTACCCCTTTCCAAAACACCTCTACAACTTTCAATATTATTATTTTTTTCCTTTTTTAATAGTACCCTTCCAAATTTTATTTTTTTTCCTTTTCAATAAGAAACGTACTCGAGGACGGTTGTCCCTCCTCTTTTGTATTCTTCTTCCCTTCCCAAGAATACCTCAAATTTTATTAACTTTTCTCTTCTACCCTTTTTCCAAAATACTCCTACAACTTTCAATATTCTTTTTTCCTTTTTCAATAATACACTTCCAAATTTATTATTTTTTCCTCTTTCACCCCCTAAATCCAAATAGGATAGGTACTGCCGCACAGGCAATACAATAAAATGCAAATGTGAGTCCCACTCTTGCTACAGTTTTGGGGGGGTAGGAGAAACAAACGTCTCACTCCAGTGGGTCCACAGTACCCACTTTATTGCCTTTCCTCTTTATCCCTTCCAACTTTATTGTCTATGTACTAGGACGCACAAGTCAATTTTTAGAACGAGATTTAGTGTGCATTTGGTAACACTTCTGATGTCTCAATGGAGGTGGTCCACTTTTAAAATTCAGACTTTAGAAACTTTATTTCCGTTTGTTTTGGTTCAAATTTCAAACTTTAGAACCAAAATTCAAAAGTTTTGAACCAGCGATGGAGGGATGCTGGATGAAACTTCTGAAGTTTGATTTCTAGTTTCAGACTTCAGATGTTTCCGGGCTCTTGACTCCAGTCTTCCGAAGTGTTACCAAACATAACAACGTTTGGATAGAGCTTCTTGACGACTTATGTTCCTGCAGTGAGCTAGGAAACGTTTGGATAGGTTTTTTGCTCTTGCGCGGAGAGGAGAGATTGAATTTCTGCTGTTGCGTGGAGAGGTGTATCCACACAGGGCCTATACCTCTCGTTCATTTTTGAAATTTTTAGACGAGACTGTCTCAAACATATCCGGAAAACTCGTCTGACACGACTCAGTATCGGCGGGTATGGACGAGACGAGACGTGAAACAGAGTTTTAAAACCATGACTCGATCTCCACCATACAGAATTACAGGTATGAGATAACAAAGCGAAATTGAGAACCAACACTCTCTCCCTCTGCAAAATTAAAATAAATTAATAAATAAAAACCCTAATTTTACCTTCTCGCGGGAAGAACACCAACAGTAGGGGAATAACCATTGAAGTCAGCAGATCGAACAGCATCGATGATTGCGTCTTCGGCCATATGAGTAGTTCGAAAGCAGGGGAATGCAGAGGGATCTCCACGTCCAAGAGGAATCTTCGTTCTCTCATCTGATGGATCCACAGATGCCATTAGTTTGTTGAGAACCTCTCTAATGGTGAGAGAACCAGCCATGTTAATCTTCTCATTCGCTCTGAAACACCATACATCTTCTCTGCTCTCTCCATTAATCCCTCCGTTCACCATCTCTCTCTCTCACAGTTCTTCCTGGAATTATGGGTCTGGTTTTCATACAGGGTTAAAGAGTGAGCTTCCAACCTCCTGTAAGAGCCCTTGAACCACTCGTCGACAAACCACATATAAGAGAAGAGAAACTGATGATTCCTCACAAAATGGTTAGAAAAGAAACTGATGTTCATCATTTTTTTTACAAACCCCTCCATATTTTGGTGAATATTTGATATACCCTCCTATGTTTTGAAATAGATGATATACTCCTTGACGTTTATCTTTACTCATAGATGAATTAAAATGACCTCACTACCCTCATCCAAATCTATTATATAAAACACTGTTTTACACCCATAAAGACAACGACTGAAATTGTGTGTTAGATTTCTAGTTTTTGGGTTTAGGGTTTTATACAAGCTTAATCATAATTATAAACAACTAATGAAATTGTTTGAACATGTGATATAATGTTTGGCAAAGTTGAGACAATAATTTTAACCAAATTTATGTAATGTTTGAAGAGTGTTTTAATCTTTAATTGGGGTGTGATAATTAATTTCAAAAATTAGGGTGTAATAAGTAAAATATGGGGTGCCAATTGAAGCTCTCTAAGTTAAACAAAGGTATAATGTTTCTTATTTATTGTGTACATTTTTAATATTATTTATAAGTAATAACATGTAATTTAATTTTAAATTTTCTTGATTTAGCCAACAATTTTCGAATTCTTTTTCAAAACTTTTTTCCTTGTCAAAAGATTCTCCAATCCCAAGTTTTCGACCATGTTTCACATTTATCACTACCATTGACTCACAATAGAGGAGGGGACATAAATTAAAGTACATAAACATCTCTCCAATTCAATGGATTTTTCAAATTCTCTTTTTTACGAGAGTAGCTTAATGATTTTTCTTTCTACTCTTCATTCAATTATTTGAATGATCAACATTTATGTTAGAACATGTTAAAGTTGTTTTTTAGTAGAATAGTCATTTTAATTTTTTTTTGATAGTGGGAAGAGTATAATAAAAAATAAAAAAGGAAAGGAAAATATACCCCACTAGGAACACAATGGGGGTATTTTCCCTATTTAATGGAACAAAAGGTGGATTAATTAATGAAAAAAAATATTACAAATGGTTTAATCATGAACCACTAACTGACTTATAGTGCACCACAGAAAGGTTCCACAAATTTTGAAACGTGGTAGACTTGCAAGAACACTTTTTTCTAAAGATTGGTTTTTGGATTTTGTTTAGTTATGATATGTGAAGTCATAATAATATTAAATTGTCTCCATTTTACAAATGATACAACTTATAAACCAAAAAATTGATGGGTACATCTTTTTTTTTTTTGGTAAATAACTAAAATAAGGTAAAATATTTTAATATTAAAATAAAAATCTATTTTTTAAAAAATTACCAAAAACGAATTACGTTGTTGAACAGTCCAATATTTTAATAACTTGCTAGACTGTTCAACATTTTAAATGAAGGCTAAATTGTTGGGTTGTTAAGAGCAAGATTAAACACTGGACAGTCCAATGTTTTAATCTTCTGAAGGGGATTTTTGGTAAAATAATGTAATTTAACACATTAAAATGTTGGACAGTCTAACGAGTTACTAAAACATTGGATTGTCCATCGACTTAATTTTTTTTGGGTAGTTTTTAAAGATAATAGATATTTTTTTATAATATTAAAATATTTAACCCTCTTTTAACAATTTGCCATTTTTTTTTTGTCTTTTTTTTTTTTTAAATAAAACAAGAGAGCTTAAACAGCCCCCCAACTGCTAGATTCATAAGGGCAAAGCCACATTACATCCCCTAACTAATATGATTACAAATAGCAGGGTCTAAGATGGTACTATCAAAAGATTTGACAACCCGGAGACATATTCAAAGAGGCCAGAAGATCAACATCTTTATTAGCAGTTAAGAGAGAGAGAGAGAGAGAGACATTAGAATCAATCTGACTTGAAACATGCCATCATGGTAAATTAAAAAAATTTTAAAAAAAAAAACCTTTATAACATACCAAACAATGAATAGTATGTTGGGTGTAGTAGCCATTCTCTTTTTTCAATAGTCATACTCATTTTTGTTGTTGGTGTTTTACTTAATTAGAAAGCTATTTGAATTCTATTGTTGTGTTTGGATTAAAAGAAATAGAGAGGAGAAGAGAAGAGAAAATAAATGAGTTTCTCTCCATTTTTCTTGTTCGGATTGTTAAGTGGGGAAATAAGATAAAAGAATTGGAGAGAAGAAGAGAGAGAAAAAAAAAAAAAAGGGTGAGTTTTCTTTCTCTTCAAAAGTGGAGAGAAGATGAGAAAAATCCATTTAAACAGCATAGGTGCATCTGCAAAAATACTCTAACGTTCAAGTCAGTTGAATTAACTAGGTAAATTTTTTAATTTAACATTTTGTATACCTTTTCACTCTTTTTTCATCCCAATTTATGATCACTTTCACACAATAAATTTGGTGATTATTTTCCTTCATTTCAGTCCTCATTCATGCAAAAATAGTTCCCTACGTAACCCAACAACAAATAGGAACACCATATAATTCTACAAAAATCTTTAGAATTGTTTCATGGGTCATTGTGTTCCAAGAACAATTGAAAGAGGTTTCAAGCCCTTTTCGAGTTGCCAACCAATGTGTCCAATGTTGGACTCGATTTACATTTACTCCCATTCGTGGAGGTGGTTATGTTGGAATTTAGAGAGTTAACTTTAAAAATCCTTTAATATTCAATGGATTTAAACCATAAGATAAATCAATCCCAACTTTTTTGCTTTATAATTTATGTTTTTTTACTTTTGCTTTATCCTTTAAGTTTTAGTTGTTAGTATTGATTTTGTCTTATGTAATTTTAGTCCCACGTCGATTGAAGAAGAGTTAATTTGTAATTTTTAAATATTTGTATTTCTAATAACTTTAAAGTTGATAGAAGTTGTGGGTGGCTCTCTCACGTACACGGGGGCTCAATAGGAAAATCTAAGGTTCTAATTGGGATTTGGATCCATCGGTCCGAAAACCTTAATACGCATGTACGCACAGGGGGGTGTAAAATCTCAGATTTATACTTCACATACAATATGAAAAGGTTTGTAGCTGTTCTAAACGCACAATTTTAGTTATACCTTCTTGGAAACATGGTTGTTGTATCTTGGAGAACAAACACTTACAGACTGTGGTATCGTAGTCAGGGCGAATTTTGTTTTAAGACAGTTCTTTGTGTATGTCTTAACCATTAAATTTAGGTGATGTTTTTTTTTGTTACATTCAATTCAAAAATCAGAAATTATTTCAAATATCTTCTTTCTCTTTCCATAAGAAATTAGTACAAAATTAAATTAATAGATTCCAAAGAATTCTAAATGTTTATATCATATCTCAAAGTGAGATGTGTCACTATTTCATTGTATAACAAATTACCCTGCCAGCCATATTGTAGCGTGTATTATATAAGACCTTTAAATAATAATAAAAATACATGGTTTAGAGGGATTTACTTGGGAATAAGAGATGATTACGGTATGAGAGTGATAGGGTCAAGTGGGAAATTATTTGTGAGTCTGAATTCCATTAGCTTAACCATATTTAAATCAAAAGTTGCAGCACTCATATAATGCTGTAAAGAATGCAACTTTTTAATATTGTAACAATAGTTGTTGTCGTAGGGGGAGGAGTAGGTACGATGGAAAGTAAATCCACTAAAACTTTCTTCTTAAGAGGGAATGTGCTCCAAATTACTAAAGAATAATGTTGAAGTGACCTCAGGCTGTAACCTCATATTATACTTCTTGACATGAAAGTGTATTGGAACCATATATGCTTTTTTCATCTAGACACGAGTCAAAAATCATCTATGGTTCCTATCCACCTTCATGTCAAGAAGTGTTATATGATGTTCTGGCTTGCGGTCACTCCTGCACGACTCATTACAAAATCTTAAACCCCTCAACCATCCATCATGTTAGAGAGAGAGAGAGATGATCTTTTGACGAGTGTCCATGGTAGAGCGTAGCATGAGAAAAGAGAGACATTGGGTGGGCCACAAACTGACCTTTAGACAAGTGATGAGTAGCCAGACATCATAATCATTTCCACTAGTTAAAATAGGAGTTTAAGTTTTATGGATTGGTTAGGACTGTGGAGATTGTATGTGAGATTAGAGATAAGTAGACATTATGTTGGTACTATAATTATCATTGAAGTCTTATCCTAAAGATTTGAGGTCAGCTAAATGAATTTTGTTTTTCAAATTGTTAACTTTATATCGAAAAAAATATTTTAAATATTGGACTCGGGGTTTGATTGTTCAACTTAGCGAGGAAGTTAGATTGACGATTTAGATTTAAGTTATCACAAGAAAAAGGTTCAAATCAAGTTCAAGTTAAATCGAGGGTGATGATTTTGTAAAGTATCCTCAATTTGACCCAATCGAAATTCAAAATTATCCCTACAGTGTATCACAAATTGAAAAAGAGGAAGTGTGGATGTAACTGCACAAGATGCTGACTTCATCATCATTTTCTTATACTTTGTGCTTTTACTAGGGTCCGCAATATGAATATATATTTAGTCGAGGCATATTCCAATCTATTTTTAGGGCTGTCAATGGATCAAATCATACCCAAAATCCAATCCATTTTGATTCGATAACTTCAATACGGAATGTGTATTTGGGTTTTAATAATGATATAATAGGTTCCCGCCGGATGATCACGTGAAAATTGGAAATTTTGTCGGGCCAAGGCCCAAAACTTTTAGAAATTGAATTTAGAGCTGGTGAATTTCTCCCATCCACTATTAATTTGATGGTTTTGCTCCATCCAAAATAGAGAAGAAAATCGAAAATGAAAAATTCGATGGCTTTGGACTGTTGAGTATGGGCTTTTTTCACATTGTGGACAAACCGTATCCTGATTTGATAAAATATATGATTGTCTACAAGAGCAAAACTTGTATCCAAGACATGTAGCCACATGTCCCATTTGATTTCTTTCTCAAAAATTAATTCAAACTGTAGACACGTGATTTCGTCATTACGATGACCACATCTACTAAGGTTAGGAGTCGCCACCATTCATATTGTAAGTGGGTGTGAATGGTCACCCGATGTGCATTTTTGAAAAAGTGACATTTTGACGTTTAGTGACTCTCGATGGATAAGGTACGGATCAAATCTTGAGATTCGGGGTAAGCGACTCGGTTGGAGAAAAGGGAAGGTGTTAGGCACCCTTTTCTCCCCGTCAAGTGGCGGTAACCTCAACTCAACTCGGTCATTTGAATTAAGAAAATGCGAAAAATAAAGTGCCACGTGTGTGCATTTGTACCTTAAGTAGGGATTTACTTTCGGCTCGATCATAGGATCATCTCATTGAAAGATGATCCTAATGGATCATTTACCTTGAGATCCACTCATCTTAAATCCATTTAAAATAAATGAAAAGGAGAGGGGATAATAGAAGAGAGAGGAGGAGAGGGTAAAGAGAAGAGGGGGTATGGAGTCTTGAACCCACCTTGAAACTTCTCTTTTCTTCTTTCTTTCTTCTTTTATGTCTTCTTGAATCCTTAGTAGACTATGAGAGAGTATATATATTTTTTAGAAGATTATTGTGAAGGTAGAATAGTAGAGGAGAGGTGAGTAGAGATTTGAGTTCTTTTTTTGTGTGAGACTTGGTGTACAGTTAGTAAGAAAGAATTGATAATAGTGGTTGGTAGTGAGAGTTGAGGGATTTTTTTAGGAAGAGGAGGAGGGTATTTATACATGTTGAGGGGTTATTTTAGGGATATAATAGGGTAAAATGAAGAGAAGTGGTAGAATGGTGTGGGGTTTAAGAGAAAGGTGGGGGTAAATTAGAGATAATTGAAGGGCATTTGTGTAAGAAGGGTAAATGGGTTGGATCTTTCAACCCATTTGGGTTGAGTATTAGATGGAATAAAATAAATGAGAGTGGTTGAGAGGATAAGATTGTGTAAGAGAGTAATTAATGGGTGAAGTGAGTTGAGGGGATGGGATTTCAATTAAAAGAAGGGTTGTGTAAGAGGGTGGTTGGTGATATTTTGGGAGGGTGTGGGAGATGATGTCATGTGTCAAAAATGGGTGGAAATGAAGCGTTGAGATGAGTTGATGGGAGAGGTTGAGTGTTTGACTTGAGAAGATGGTGTAGGTTTAGGTTGTAGATGTGGGTTTTATAGGGAATGATGAGGGTAGATTAGGGGGAGGTATAGGTTAGGGGTGTAGGTAGATTAGATTTTTTTAGAGAAAATGTGATGGGTTGATGTGGGTAGATTAGGGGAGGTATAGGTTAGAGGCGTGGGTAGATGTGTTTGATTTGAAAGAAAAGGTGATGAGTTGATGTGTGGGTAGATGAGGTTTATAGAAAATTAATGGGGTAGGTAGTTGGATGAGGGAGGTGAGATAGGGTGATGACATGTGTCATATTTGATTATCAAGATGGTGATTGGTTGATGGGGGTAGTGGTTTGTGGGTTAGGATTATGGGTTGGATAATGAATTGGGTATGGATAGTGGTTTGTGGGCTTTTAGTGTATTGGGCTTGGGTTTTAGGAGGGTTGTAGGTTATTTTGGCTTGGATGGGATTTGCTTTGGGTTGGATCTTCGAGGGTAGGTTCATTTTAGGGTTTAGGTGAAATGGAATCGATTTTAGGTTAAGGGTAAGGTGAGAAATTAATTTGGGAAAGAGTTGAGGGCTTGTGGGCTTTGAATGGGCTTAAGGTATTTGCGAATTCGAAGGTGGAGTAGTAAAAGTAGAGGAGGGGTAGGCATCCCAAGTCTCACATTTTTTAATTTTTTAATTTTTTTGAGTTTTTTGACAATCATTGGTTTGATCAAAAAATGTCACGTGTTGACAAATCGGGCTTTTTAGGCCCGTCGGAGAATTTTATCGAGCATTTAGGTATTCTTGAATACAAAAGCGGAGCAGTGAGGGTTGGACAAGTGGAGGATAGGTCAAACCCCTTTGGTGGGTACTTTAGACTATTGGTAGGTCTCAAGGGCCTTGATTCGATTAAAACACCACTTTTTAGAGATTTGAGCTTTTGAAATCCGTTGGTCAATTTTATCGAAAAATTGATGTTTTGACTGGAGCGGGGTAGATGGGAGCATGTCAGGTTCTCTTGGCGGGCCTCCCAAACCATTAGGAAGTCCTAAGGGCCTTGGTTCGATCAAAATGTCACTTTTCAATGACTTGGGCCCTTTCGAGTAGTGGCACGTTCAAATTGAGGTGTCTACACGAACCACATCCATTTTTATAGATAAATTGATCGATCGATCAATCTCAGAACATTTCAGGCTCATAACACTGCAATTGGTATGTAACATCTCTCATAGCTGAATGAGGAACATAACCATATATGTGAGGTGAAGAGTACTTTTATTCAGCCCTTTTCAACATCTTACTCATAAATGCAGCTATTTATGTTAGTCAAATTTGATCTCATCCCGACCTGATCTAATTGTTATCAAATCAGATTTGGCCCCTATCATTAAGATCCAATAAAAAACTGAACCTGGAGAGGGATCAATCCAATTTCTTGTTGGATCAATTCCTGATTTGATTTGATCCTTATTGGGTTGATCTCAGATCGACCTCAACTTGATCCGGACAAGAACTATAACATGATAACGATGACGACAACGATTTACACAACTAGGGCCATTGATAGAGTTCTTGCCCGCTCCTTAGGGGCCCGTGTGGATGTAGGAACCAAAAGTACTTAGAACATAAGTACTGTCAAAAGTACTACTTGAAGTACTGTCTGAAGTAGTTGGATAAGCATCTTGCGTTTGGATACAGGTTCAGAGAAGTACTTTTAACAAAGTGTTGTATTTGAAAATTATTCTGGATTCTGATAAAATAATCAGAATGCCCTTATATGTTCTAATTATTATTTTTAACATTATAATTCAACTAATTATGCCCTAAAATTAATACTTCATATCAAATATATATATATATATATATATATATATATATATATATATATATATATATAGAATATATAATTTCATATCTATAAGTGATATGAAGTAATGCAACAGCACTCCTTCTCCCCCTTTACCCCTAAAAATTGGAGTATGCACCTTAGTATGGGAATCAAATGAGAATCCATTAATGCAAATACACCCCAAACCTTGATTGTTCCATCAAAGCACTTTCTACTAAAAGGGATGCTTCCAAATGAATCAAGGCGATCTTAAAATGCAAATTAGTATAGGAACTGATCATAACCCATTAACACAAACTTAAGTGTGGATTGTTCCATTGAGTTTTTTTTTTTTTTTTCTAAAGACAGATTAGAGCACTTTATACTATCGGGGATGCTTCTTTAATTTAAATTAATTTTGGATAATTATAAAAACACCACACAAATTAATAAGGGCTACTCACACCATAGTCGAATTGTTTTGTCTTATATAGGTTAAAAGTTTCTGAATGAGTAGATGTTTCGTGAAAATAATCTTTTTGATGAGAACTTCTAACCCTATCAAAACAAGTTCAAGAATTGTAAATCATCCATTTTTTGTAAATCAGTTTTGATGGGATTAGAACTTTCGGAATGGGCTGATTTTTGATAAGATGATCTCTTCATAATAGAAATCATGCTCACCAAAAATCAGCTCATTTCGAAACTTTTAACACATATAATACAAATCAATTCGGCTACGGTGTGAGTTGCCCTTATTAATTCATGGGGTGCCTTTATACTTACCCTTTTATTTTTCCTTTTTCGTTTAGGACAACAAGAGAAGAAACATTAATAGTTACAGTCGAAGACAATAAACAAGAGCATCATGATCCGTGTTCACCTCGAGTATATTTTCACAAATAATGGCAACAATCCACTTTGCCGCATGAAGGTTCTCACAAATTGAATGTTAGCTCCGCGAGAAGCATCTTATACCGACTAAAGATCTCTTGATGATGCTACTGCTACTGAAGAATTACGTGGATAAATTCATGTTTTTCCCTCTCGTTTGGTCTAAATCTTAAAATTTGAGGTCCAATTGCAAAAATCGTAGCAAAAACAACTCTCTGAGGAAACAAACACTCTCAATCAATAACACCATTATTTCTGGAAAATCACACTTGTTGGAAATCGAATCTCCATTACAGACTTTCTCAAGTCAAAGGAAAAGATGAGAGATGAGAAACAAAGAAGAATGAACAAATTAGATAGGGCTAATTGCATTATTTCAAAAAATGTTGAGGGGTATAATTGTCTCAACCAAACAACCCCTAGGTATCTAGGAAAATTTCCTTGTATAGAAAATAAATTATAATATAAATTATCAGGCCAATCCTAACTATCCAATAAGCCCAACTCCCAAGCCTGAACCTAACACCAATCCATTAACTAAATGGGCCTAGTCCTATAACCACTATCCAAACTCGGCCCATTGACAATTGTGACACATCTTAATAATGTTAAGTACTGAAAAGTCCTATATTTACCGTGGGGGCTAAAGAGTAGCATAAATAATACACTACGTCATATTGCGGATTTGGCGGCGCCAAAATTGCGCTTAAAACGACGGCTAAAGACCGTCGTTAATTGCGACTGTTTTCAACTGTCGTTTTAACGTCGTTTCAACCCATCACTGACTGTACTAAGTAAAAGTTGGGGTGCCAATAGCCACTCTAAAACCTCTGAAACTCGATCTAAGCAGAGACAGCTTCTTCTCTCTCGACTTTTTTCTCCATTTACTGTAAAATAAAGGGACGAAAGAAGCGGGGTCGATCTCACTCACTCGATTGCTCTTCTCGCTCGTCTGTTTATCTTCTCGCTCTCTCTCGAATCTCCGCCGCTCTCTCTCGATCTCCGCCGCAGACAGAACTTCTTCTCTCTCGACTATCTATCGTCTCGACTTACTGTAAACTAAAGGGACGAACGTCTAGTACTCACTCGATCTCTGAGTTTCGATCTGTGATTTTGATCATATTTCGATTTGCAATCAGATTTCGATTTGAAAGTTTTAGGGCAGAATCGATCGAAATTTGATCGGAAGTTTTTGTGATTTGTTCGATCTCCCTCCCTTTGCTTTGTTTGTGATCGAATCTTCAGGTATGTTAAAGTTTTTGATTGAATCTCTGATTTTCCTTGATTAATTTAGGATTTCAAATGTTTTCTTCATTGTTAAAGCAAGTTTTAGGTTTTTGTTTGATCCTCATTTCCTAATTATTTTAAATTACTTTCTATCGCAGAGGAAATCCATATAAGATAGCATTTCAGCAACTAAATTTCGATCTCTCTCGGATTTGACACGAGTTTTGGCTAGGTTTCTTATCTAATCTTAAGGTATGTTAAGGCTTTGATCGAAACTCAGATTGTTCTCAATTATTTTAGGGTTTCAGATTCTAATTTTAATGTTATTTGTCAAAATGCTATATATTCTCGGATGTTAGTTGTTTAATTGATATAATTATAAAATCTTCATCTAATCTTGATTCAATTTTTAGGTTTATGATTTTATATGAGACTGATCCTACTTGTGGACAACTGCTGAAATTGTTTGAATGAGTGTTACAATGTTTAGTAATGTTGAGATAATAATTTGAGCAAACTTTGTAATGCTTTAATAGTGTGTTTTAATTTTTAATTGGTGTATTAAATAATTTAAGAAATTGGGGTTTCAATGTCTACAATGTTAAGATAATAAGTTTTACTACGCAAAAAATTTGGCGATAAGCCAACCGATAAACATTTGATTATCAAATTTGTGGTTTGCATAAGAGAAAGGGCCATTCCTAGGTCTATACTGACCACTAATACTCAATAGAAGGTGCAGAGTCTAATCCATGACAGCTTTAATAGACGATCCAGCCTTCATATTAAATGTCATGGATGGCCCTTAGTTTCAAGTTGTTTGATCTGTCAATGATAACATGCACCCTATGACACTGTTGAGACTTGAGGCCTCAAGTCATTACTTAGAGCTATAGAATAATTTCAATTCTTTCAGTAGATATCTTAGACAAAAGAAATAAAGAAAGCTAATCAACTAGAATTCAATGGAGTGCCAACTATACAAATCAGAATTATAACAACCATAAAGAAAGCTAATCAACTTCCTCCTAATTACTCTCCTGAATTTTAACAACACCTCTACATCTCTTAGGTAAGGTTTGTGCTAGAAATATTCAGATTTCACGTAAAAACCAGTTCTCTTGTTCCATTAAATGTTTTAATCGAGATCTCCGTTATATATTCTCTCTTCTTTAATTTATCAATCAAATTAGCTTTTTTTCTTTTCTTTTATTGTGTATTGTATTTGTTTGTTGTGATCTCTCTTACAAATATACAAATTAGATAATGCTTTCAAAGTGTAGTAGTAGTATGGAGTCTAAAACAGGAAGTTTAATTCAACCTATTTACCTATTTTAAACGCGACCACACTTCGCGTTGGATTCATTGACCAAGTCATTCACAATATAACCTGAGAAAGATGATAGGTTTCAACAAATAAAGAAAGAGGTCGTTGAAATGATTAGAATGCGGGCTCCCGCTTTAAAATCCAAGGTACACAATGGGCAGAAGACAAGATATGTGATCTATATGATCTATATGTTGAGGTACTGAATTATGACTGGGATGCCCCTATTTATTTGTATCCAGTAAGAGCCTTGTTTCTTGGTATCTTATTTGTTGATGGGTTCCAGGGGATGGACGAATACAAGGGTCCACAAATCAGAAAGCTGTACGTGGAGGTAGTTCACACGCCCATAGAATGACTTTGTCTTTTATTCGGATAGGCTTATTTGTCTGGTATATTCTGCCATAGAAGTTATTCAAAGTTCCTATGTGCACTGTGTTTAATATTTCCCTTTTCTGAAATCTTACCAATACATTTTTATGTAACCATTAATGACCTTGTCAGGTTGTTGAGCATGGTCTTGGCCATTTGCCATTCACTGAGAAGCAAGTTATCACTCCTACAGGTGTGTTAAGGAATAATTATTGTTACGTTTCTTTTCATTTAGTCTCTTAAGTAAGTTTAATTGTCGTTGTTGCTACTACGACCACCACTACGCTAAAAAATTGTAGTTCCTTATGTAGACTGTGCACACATGGCATGTGTATGAGTGGCATACATTCTAACCTCAGTTTACAAGTTGAAGAATCGTTGATATATTTGCCATCTAAGGAAATCGAAGAGAAAACGTTGCTACTATTGGTTGGGAAGAGTGATGAAGTTGAGAATAGTAATTGTGGAGAAGATCAGAAAGAATCTGAGACTCCCAAAAACTCGGACAACCAGGTTTGTAAAGGATAATAAAATATGATATTAGGATCATTTAATTTTAAGCAAACAGTTGTGGAATTTATTTTATATTATTTTTTGAATTGTGTTGGCAGCGATTGATAGCTTCGGCTCCACCAAGGGTACAACCCACTTCATGGAAAAGGTGCTGTGGATTGTTTGATGTTCTAATGGGCTCCAATAGATGATTCTAGGTGAACAAAACTTTTCTTGAGAAATCTATTTGTTTATTTACACAATTACTTCCTAATATGTTTGTTAGCTAATTGAATCGTATATGTGCTAGATGCAAAATTTGGGAATAAATTTAATTGACGAGAAAAAGTAGAGTTGGGTTCAGAGATATTCTTTAGACATTTGATCAATAGTATTGATTTTTCTTCATTGAAGTTGGGTAAGTGATCCAAAGACTTATAGATCTCATTCCAAGAAAAAGTCATAGTTAAAGGAATGTAAGGCATAGCTCGTTGCATAGTGTGCCACACACCCTCTCATGTGTTTTTTCTTCATCTTCCTTTGCATTTTTTCCCGAATTTCTGACAATGCAGGCTGCATTATTTAAGTTTTGTATGAGTGGAATACATTTTTGAAGGATTAAAGACAATATTGACTTCCCTACATGATGTGCCATCTGTTTTGCATGATTTGTCCATTGAGTAAACAGTTGTTACTATTTCCTCCATTCATCTGACAATTTTTAGTCTTTAAAATATTATTGAACAGCGTAGTTAGCCAGGATATTCTAAAACTTCTATGCATTTTCATGCTTCTATAGGAATACCATCCGGTCCTAAGACTATTTGTTTTCATCATTGCTATATATACTAAAGGGGAACTATAATAGTAAAGATATAAGAAAACAAAAAATGTGACTTGCATGGAGTGGACCCATAATACTAATTCCTTCTTATAACATTACTTGGCTATCATCAATCTGGACCGTCAACAAGTGGTGGATCCATCTGATTGGGTTGATTGCAAATATAGTTATAGCCACATTGACGGTTACAACAACTTTACTCTATTGTGGCCCCACATAATTTTGGTCTCCATTCTTATTTTTTGAGGTGATTGGAGCACTGACTAGAATATAAGTAATCTAGTAATTATTATGCTATTGTATGATTTTCAATTGATAGCTCTCTAAGTCAGATAGGATTCCTAAGTGGAGTCTTTTGTTGTTTTGAAGCAATTTCTAGGATTCTAGTCAATTTTGTAATAGAAAGATTTGCACTGTTAGAAATGTTTTTTAAATATAAATTTGTTAGGTGCCAGAACAGAGCTTTCCCACCTTCTTATTTGGGCTTACCATTGGGGGTGGGTTATGATGGCAAGATGATCTGAGCATCAATGTTGGAATAGGTTAGTAGAAGACTCAGTACATGGCAAGCGAAATATCTTTCTGAAGGAGGAAGGTCATTATTAAATTTCATGTGTCTTCTCTCAATTGCACGTAGTGTGGAGTTAAGGTTGTATAGGTTATTTTGGGATTTCTTGTGACATAGTATTGAAGGAAAGAGAAAGTTTCACATGGAAGACATAAATCATGTTAACGTTTGTGGGTATTTTGTGAGATTATTGAGCATTCATTGGTTAATAAATATGCATATTGTTGTTACAAGTGGTTTTATACTCTAAGTCTTCAACAAGTTGAATGGGTCATTAATTGTCCAAATGGCTTTCGAAATTTTTGCCTTGAATTTTGGAGTTTTGATTGTTAACTTTCAATTTTGAAGTTCAGACCTTTTAACTTGATATCAAATACTAGGCATTTCGTCATTTTTTAACCTGATAGCAATTGGCTATTACTATAATCTCATAATTGGTGAGCTTTCCTCCTTGGGTATTTAGTCTTGTTGTTCTTAATCACAACTGATTTTTGTCATGTTCTCGTCTCTCTGCAGAGTTATTCCCAAGACACTCATGCCTCGAAAGGTATGTCTGTTCTTACCAAAAAGTCCAAAATTTCTCATAATACTTAGCATAAGAGAAACCATTTAGCTTATTTAGAGTTTTTGAGGTTTGAGTAGAAAGCCTCCTAAGGACTTTTTGGTAATAACAGACATACCTTTCGAGGCATGAGTGTCTTGGGAATAATCATCGCTTTCCCAAGGAGCGATGTTTCACGACCATTTTGTTATGTTTATATTGATTTGGTATTTATCCAGCTATGAGCAAACAGGGTATTTTTGGAAGGAAAATGAGTTGGTTAAGATTTCGTAATCATAAGCTAGGGAGAGTTGGTTTTGGATTGGGAAACATACAATTTTGTAAGTATACCCTGAAATCATTACCAAACATAGTGAAACATTCTCATCTCTTATTTGGGGACATAGACATAACAAACCACACAAATATTGATTTTTTTCTTATTTATTGCATCACATATATATCTATATGTGGTGATCCGCACTCGCATGTTTCTTGCATTCTAGGCAATTCTTGGGAGAAGTTGTTTGCATTTCCTACACAAGTATTAGAGCTTTGTACCTTCTAATTGAGGAAGGATTTCTCTTGACTGTTTGGGAATATTAACCAAGCTAAAATTTAGTGGCACCCATTGAATGGGTATATGACACGTGCCATGATAAACGCAGGTTAATGATGGATAATTGACCCTTGAATGTGCTTAAAGAATGGAAAGATGGGAGTTGATCCTAATTTGGTGGGCCCAAGAAAGAGGAGAAGCACGAAAATTGCAAGTTGCAACTGAGTCAGAAGATGACTTCAAATTAAAAAACATTTCTGCTTTCACACACTCTTTGTGTTGACCAAACCAAAGAGAAGCAGCTTTGAATAAGTTCCGTTTGAAGCGGAAAGACAGATGCTATGATAAAAAGGTAAATTTATAGCAATTGTTACTAATGCATGTGATCATCGTCATCTTCTTCTATTGATTGCATTTCATCCCTCTTTGGCATTTGAAAACACTGATGTTTAGTGCACTTAACCTTCTATTACTACTGGTATTAGTTATATTCTTTAAATTGCCTGCTACATTTAAAATTATATGAATAATTTTTTGAACACTTGATCCCAATATCTGCATTCTGTCTTTACTGCTTCAATGTCTTAACCTGGAATTATCTCATACAGGTTAGATATCAAAGCAGGAAAAGACTTGCAGAGCAGCGTCCGCGAGTGAAGGGACAATTTGTTCGCCAAGTGCTAGCTGACCCCCCGTCATCATCTCTATGATTCATTTTCTGCATAGACGCCCAACTGATGACATATGCTTGGTTTCATGACGCTTGAGAAACTAGATGGTAAGAGTTAAGATGATAACATCATTAGCGTGTATGGCGCCATTGAGTTTTTTACTTCAATTTTCTTGCACATAGTGTATACACTACATGCCTCTCTCTCTCTCTCTCTCTCTCTCTCTCTCTATATATATATATATATATATATAGATACCATGAGGGGTCTATATGTATGTACATTCACTACAGGCTCACAAGATTTCGCCCAATTTCGTTGATTCAATTATTGAAGAGGAGCTTAGTTCAAGAACCCATGATTTAGAAGCCAAACTAACATGATAAATGCCTTAAATGAAGAGAATGGTTCTTTAAGAAGAGATCTTGTGTCTGTTAAGCAAAATAAGGCCGCAATGGAGTCCTTAGAAGATGACCTTGCGTTAAGGTCAGATGAACTCAATGAGACCATTAATCACAACCAAATGTTTATTTGTGAAGTAGCTAAAAATAAATTGAAGATATGTTGCCAAATAAATTTCACCACTAACTATGTTTATCAACAGATCTCTCAATGCAAAGCACATATTTCTGAGCTGAATTTGCATGCAGAAGCACAGGCACGTGAGTACAAGCAAAAGGTTGGTTATCACTCTCCGCTTTATCGAAATGAAGATTGCAAGATATATTTTTTCCTTGTTTAATTTTCTGAATCTGATCAGTTCTAAACCAGTTCAAAGCATTGGAAGCCATGGCTGAACAAGTCAAACCCGAACTTGCATCCTCCCACCTTGCAAACTCGTCATCAACTAAACTAGAAAAAAATGCATCAAAGTCTAGAGGATCGGGTTCCCCTTTTAAATGCATTGGATTGGGCTTAGCACATCAAGTAAACTCTGAAAAGGATGAGGAGCTCACTGCGGGGAGTCTTCGAATCGATGAGCTTGAAGGCTTCGAATCGATGAGCTCAAGTGGTAAGTTAGGTGCATAAACATTAAGATTCTCTAAGCCTTGACATCGTATCAATCGAAATTCTTTTAGAAGAGGGCATGTGGAAATAAGTTTATGAGCTCTTCTTCTTCTTCTTTTTCTTCATGCTCCTCTCCTTTCGCCCAAGTGTCGTCCCAAGTCATCATTCGCCCAAGTGCCGTCATCATAACTCCAAGGCAGTGATGTGAGTTTGTCACAATTCACTTCAAGTTGTTTTAAGAATGGCGTGGCCTTTTTCATCTTAAGCCAATCTATCTCCAAGTTTTCTAGATTATGGAAAATTAAGTTCTCCAATTCCCAAACCACATTGTCATTCCCAAAGAATTTTGTACTCATTCGAGTAATGTTTATTGAAGAACTGATATAAAGTCGTTGCAAATTTGGAAGAGTAGTTGGATTGATCCATTCTGGTGTTGTTTCGCCTGGATACTTTACGAATATTAGTTCCTGAAGCTTCTGAAGAGGAGGAATCTCATAATCAACTTTACCTATGATTTGCTCACTTATCTCATCTTTGAATTCTACCACTAACAACTCAAGTTGTATGAGCTCAGATAAGACTTTCAATTCCTCTTCTTTTAAATGATCTTCTGAATTGATGATAATCTTGAGTTTTCTGGGTAGCGTCAACTTTTTCAAGTCAGAAAGGTGACACCCATCTTCAACATTGGAATTTGCAAGCCTAAACCCCCAAAGTAGTTCAAGGTTTGCTAGCTTTTCAATCCCTTTGGGTAGATACTCTATTTGTTCACATCCTTCTACCACCAAATTGGCTAGTTTCTCCAAAGTCGTCACCTGTCTAGGAAGCCCTTTTAAATTATAACAATCTCCTAGATAAAGAACTTGAAGGTTTTGAAGTTTTTCTATAGAATCCGGGAGTTTGTCCAAACATGAAGACATTATTACGAGGCAAATAAGATGTGACAGAGATCCTATCCCACTCCACCAGTTCACCTCGGAAGGGACTCTTTTTGAAATGTTATGGGACTCGAATTGGATATGTAAAACCCTCAACCATTTTAATTGGGGTCCCATATTTAAAGAAAAAAACTTGTTTTCATCCAAGTTTACCCCCATCATTGTTCGCAAACATTGGGAATTGATTTGATCCATCTTTGAATTCTCAAGGTGTAGACGACGTGTTTTTTCTGTCATCTAATCCCCAAAAATTTTCTTCCTTGGCAATATTTATAATCATGTCGCGTACCATATCATGGACTTTACATATACAACATCTTCTTTCATATTGATCAATCTCTTCAACTAGTAACAAACTACGGCCAATTAATTCATCAAAGTAATCTAACCCAATCTCATATGTAGTCCTTCCATCCCTTTCTCGAACAAATCCCTCACCAATCCAGCCAAAAACAACTTCAGTATCAGATATTTCATAATCTTCTGGATATGCTGCAAAATATAACATACAAGGCTTCAAATGTGTTGGAAGCTCTTCGTAGCTTAACTGTAGTGGAGAGGAAATTAGCACATCTTGGACCGCCAACTCTTGTTTTAGATGCATAGATATTCGCCTCCACTCATGGATAGAGTCTCCTTTCCCTAGCATCACTCCACTAATGACCTTGATTGCCAAAGGAAGTCCTTTACATTTATAAACTATCTCTCGGCCGATGTGTTCTATTTTTGGATTTGGACATTGACCTCCATTGTTGGCAAATGCTATTTTGGTGAATAATGACCAATCGTTTCCATTGGAAAGAACTTTCGGGCGATGTATGTAGCTTTCAATGGCTCCCATTGATTGAGCCACTAACTCCTTCATTGTCGTAATAACAACACAACCACTCTTGTTTGTTTGAGACAAAACAGACTTCAAGCTCTCCCACCACAATCCTTCATGAATTCCCCAGACATCATCCAAGATAATCAAGTACCTCTTCTCATCCAACTGGTTACGTAGCTCTTCAAGTAGTCCACATAAATCAATGTTTTCTAATTTCTTGTCCGGATTCAGTTTTCCCAAAAGATTCTTAACTAATTCATTATATTTGAATGTCTGGGAAACTATTGCAAGCAAGACATGATCGAACGAATCCTTCACACATTGATCATTTATTATCTTTTGAGCAAGGGTCGTTTTGCCTATCCCGCCCATCCCCACAATCCCAATGACCCTCATGGGTCCATGTGCTTCAATGGCCCATTGCTTAATTTTCTTTACATCATCTTCTAGGCCTACTATGTTAGCATCATTCATCAAGATTGGATATCTTGTCGGTCGACTAGTTCCGGCATGTTCATCACTAGGAAGACTGATAGTTGAAGGCATGTAAGTTTTCATTCTCTCTCTAAGATCTCCGATTTCTTGATTTATTTGACTCTGTCTCTTTCCCATTTGGTAACGGTGTTTCAATAATGAAAAAGAGAAGCAATAGATGAACTTGGATTCCCGTCTGTTTCTTTGTTGTTGTCTTAGAAACAACTCACAATCTTCTGTAATGTCGTCTGCTTCATATAGTAATTCTATCAGTTCCCTTGCAACAATCTTCAGAGGTCCATTTCGATCCTTTATCCTCACGCTATTTGCGACTTGGAGAAAGCTTTTCATGTGAGGAAGTTCCATTTGCATTTTTCTAAACTGTTTGTGAAATTCAAGCACTTGACACCCTTCATTTAAAATACCTTCAAGCACTTTTTCTACTAGAACACTAATAACTGCTTCCACCATTTTCCTGTAAAAGTGTAAAGCTTTGTAAGTAATATAACAATAGAAGTGTAAAGGTTAACACAATCATATGCATGAGCACACAAGTTATGACGCATGGAGTTGTTACCTGGACCTAAGATTTAAGTGTGGCCCACTAGCTTCCTCAATGTGGTAGAATCCCAATCATTTATATCTTTAAAAGGGAACCCTCTATTATAAGATTAATTAGTAAGAGACCACGAGGGATTAGAAAACCTTTTAAAAGAGGACTACTCTAGGCACTCTATCTTCTCTCAAGTCTCATCTATATAGATTTTTCATAGTCGTCTCAACAAGGTTCTAACAACTTAGCAAATATTTTAAAATGATCAAAATCTTGAACTGAGAGGTATTAAGATTGAGTCGGATTTTCTGTTATTAATCAATGGCCTCCCTAGAACTAATCTACCTTGGAATTGGACTCTTGAACCATATTTAATTTCAAGTGCAAAATTGAATTAATTAATTGGGTAGCTATGATGCCAGGGAACTCTCTTATCTTTTCTAATTTAATTATTAGAAAAAAAAAAAAACTTTTATAGGAGATTTATTATCTTTGCCTTTAATTAGGCTTGTATTTTAATGATTCTTAGACCTCTGTAACATTTCTCAAGTTTATACATAATAAGAATTTGCCTGTTTAGCTAAAAATAAAAATGAATCGGCCTCCCTTATGGTGTATTCTTCTAAGATATTAATAATCTATGTAAGATGAATGTATGCTAGGTTTAATACTCACATGTGGTTTCAAATCCTTGGTTCAATGAACCAGCACATTTTGAAAATAATTCCATATTTCGATATTTGGATCAATTGATTTTTCCAATTTTAGTTCAATTAGTTTCCAGATTTTGAACGACTGATTTTCCAATTCTAGCTCAATCGGTTTTTTCAATTACATGACCAATCGGTTTCTTCAATTTTAGTTTAATCAGTTTTCTAACTTTTGGTTCAATAGATTTTTCCAATTTTAGTTCAATTGATTTTTCCAATTTAGAGCAATTGTTATTTATGAGTTTTAGTTCAACCAAATATTAAGGTTTATTGTTTTAGTTAATTAAAATAGTGAAAATAAGGTATATATATATATTTTTACTATTATCTCAGATATTAAATTTTATCATTCATGATATATTAGTGCAAAAATATTGCATGTTATGATCACAATAGATAATGATTATGAAATTATTATGTTAAATTTCATGTAAGAGTAGTGAATGTTACGGGCTAAATTTACTTTGATATGTATTATTGGCCTAATAGGTCTTAAAGTGGTCTAATTAGTTAATAAAACTTATTACAAATAGTCTTTTACTTTATCAAGTTTGTTATCGATCAAAAGCTTACTTTATGAATCAGTCTAGCATGACTAACTCAGTAAGATTTCTAATCTTACTAAGGTCATTGGACCAACATGGATAATCAAATTGACAATCCAACAACATATACAGCCTTCTAGATTTGATGGAAAAACTTAGATTCGGATCCAGGAAAAATAATTCAAAAAGAAAGAAAAAAAAAAAAAACCTTTTTGAGTTTGATCAAAGGTGTTGAAAATTGATGGCTAATGAACTCCTAAATTTAAAACTAAGATTTAACGGTGACAATTAACATTTTTTTAAAAAGAAATATTTCTTTGATTTTCTTTCGTTCCTTCATAGTCCTCAAATTCTAATGATTTCCTATAATTTCATTTCTTCTTTTTTCTTTGGCACATTTGACATAGAAATTACGCACGCTTAGGACTGCTGTCACATTTTGATGATTTTAAAAATCACGCTACGCTAAATACATATGACTACGAGACATATAGATTATAATTTTTGGGATCAAACGAAACTACTCGTCAACATTTGACAATAAAAAATAGTCAAAATATCCATGATATCCGACTAATATTTAGAAACTGTACTACGCTAGAAAACTCAATTATGAAACCTAGAAATCATCACCTGGGACAAAACTAAGCTTTTCGACAATATTCGCGTAAGTCAACAAAATGATAAAAATATCCGTTCAATCTAGGGACTTCTCATGCTTAAGAAAATCAAATCGATCACGTAAAAACGACGTAAATTGATCACATAAACCAACATGAAATGATACTTTAACCACATAAAATGATGAATCCCAGTCACATGGGCTGACACCCTTGATCACATGATATGACGAACTTTCCTAATTAAACCAATCAAATAATAGTCCATTGTTAATCGATCGCCAATGACCAATTAACCAACAAAAATTAAAAAAATATTTCAACCAATCAAATCGTTCAATTTCACCTTCGATCAATCTTGAAAATCCTTAATCGAACCAATCAATGCAAAATTTAAACTAATCGATAACCATTAATTAACTAAATTCCACCATTAATCATTAACCAAACATTGAATTAAACCTCAATCAAACTTAGAATTATTATTCAATCAAATCGATAGAAAAAGGAAAAATTAAAATAATCAATAAATTAAATTTTCAATCGAAATTAATCCTTTAATGAATCGACAATTTGTACCAATCATAGGGATCTTATAAAAAAAGGTGAGATTCGTGGAATCGTTACCCAATATTTCCAATATAATTGGTTTGATCAAGATAAATAAAATTTGAGAAATGAACTCACGTGAACCCCACAAATCCAATCAAATATTAAATTAAGGATAGAAGAAAAAAAAGAGTAATACAAAAAATCAATAGGAAAACACAAAATAACACAAGACGTCAAAAAAGAAAACTAACAACAATTAAAAGAAATAAAATCTAATTCAACCTCTCATTGGACAGCTCCCACAAACAGCACGTTGACCCCCACACACTCCTAAGAAAATGACAAACAAACCTAGATAAACCTCCCAATTATAAAAAATTGCAAGGCTATCAGCCATAAAACCTCAAAATTGATCCACTATTCAACCTTCCAAAACTTTCTCTTCCAATTATACAAACACACGATCCCAAAAAGGATAAGAGGTAACACTACATGAAAATTAGAAAATTAGACAAAAAAAATTGACGGGCCAAGACCTATGAATTTTAGAAACTGAATTTTGATGGTCTGGAACAGTCGAAATTCTTGATATTCCCAGGTTTGACAGTTTAGAGCTGTCGAATTTCTCCCATCTTTCATTAATTTGACTGTTTTGACCCGTCGAAAAAAAAATTTGACAATCAATAATTCGATGCCAATTCTACCTCTTAGTCCGTCGAATTTTAAGAAATTTGACGACCCAAGACTGTCAAATTTGAACTTTTTTCACATTGTATAAGGAAGTCCTCGAATAAAAAACAAAAGACCTCCAACGACAAAATATCATGAAGGGGTGTTAGGTACCTCAAGAACGGTATAACCTAGTTGAAACAACTTCTAATTGGTTAAATACTTTGAGAGGCGGCAATTACCTCAAGAGAGGTTGATCCTAATCTTAAGTGGCAAATCCATATATATATATATATATATATATATATATATATATGGGTCCCATTCCCCACCCTAAGCTTTACCCTACACTTTAACAAACGTGTTTTGTCTTACATGGGTTAGAAGTTTTGGAATAGGCTGATTTTTAGTGAGGATGATCTCTATGGTGGGGAGATCATCCTCACAAAAAATCAGCTCATTCCAAAACTTCTAACCCCATCAAAAATGATTTACAAAAAATGGACGGCCCACGATTTTTCAACTTGTAAAAATGGGGTTAAAATTTTTGGAATGGGTTGATTTTTGGTGAGGATGATCTTCTAATCATAGAGATCATCCTCACCAAAAATCAGCCCATTCCAAAACTTCTAACCCATGTAGGACAAAACACGTTTGTTAAAGTGTAGGGTAAAGCTTAAGGTGTTGAACATTTCCCATATATATATATATATAGGGTAGCGTTCAATGGCCAACTTTTTGGCAAAACATTTTTCAAAACGTGAGTTAGAAGTTTTGGAATGGGCTGATTTTTAGTGAGAATGATCTCTACGGTGAGGAGATCATCCTCACCAAAAATCAGCCCATTCCAAAACTTCTAACCCATGTTTACAAGCTGAAAAATTGTGGACCGTCCATTTTTTGTAAACTGTTTTTGATGGGGTTAGAAGTTTTGGAATGGGCTGATTTTTGGTGATGATGATCTCCTTACTGTAGAGATCATCCTCACCAAAAATCAGCCCATTCCAAAACCTCTAACTCACGTTTTGAAAAATGTTTTGCCAAAAAGTTGGCCATTGAACCCCCCCCCCCCCATATATATATATATGGATGATTTTTCTTTGTATGTGCAATTTGTATGATTTAATATATTCTCCTTGTTTTGCTTCATAGTTTACGAATTTTTCATGTCTACAAATAATTTAGAAGAAGAAGATAATTAGGAAAAGTAAGAATAGAATGGAGGCTATTTAGGAACAATTGGGTCGATCTATAATTTGTAATACTTGATCTTAATTTATCAAGTAGGATTATTGAAAAGATGTCATTGTTTCGATGTAAATATTGTATTTATTAATGAAAATTATAACTTTCACAATTCCTTTGAATATTGAATAATTAGGATCCAGTTTTTATCAATATTTTCCTCGAAAAATCCAATTACAAAAATGGGTCGTGACAACTTGGTTTCATAGTGAAAATGATAAACTTCACTTCAATCATCCTAAGAGACCTTAATATGACAAGTACTTCTTAACATCAATGGGGAAGAGGAAGGAGATTGAATTCCTCCAACTTAATTACCCAGTAAAACGAGTTCATAAAGAATTTCAAAAATAAAATAAAATAATTCAGTAAAAAATGAAATGTATACCTAAAGAAAAAATAAATTAAAAAATTTCTTGCAGATATTAATTGGGAGAGTTTAACATATTTTTTTAAGGGACAAGTTTTCATGATTTCTGAGTTTTGCAGGAGACTATACTCTAGAGTCGATGTGATGTGATAGAGAGGGACAGAAAGTGTGTAGGGTCTGCGATGTAATTTGAGTGGTGTTTAGGAGATGATGTAATTAAATCAAACTTTACAAAAGATGCTGTTTTAAACAATCTCCACCATTAAATTTATCTAGATCTAACGGTTGTATTATGTTTGGTCAAAGATGTCGGCCATTTTGACCTTGCATCTCTTTCACGTTGTCTCGGACGATATAAAGCAATCAACTCCGTTTACAATTATTTACGAGAGTTTCTATTGGCATCCCAATTTTTACTTATTACACTCTAATTCCTCATAAATTTAAAATCTTAAATATAAAAATAAATAATTTTTTATAATAATAATAGTTCCAAGAAAATCTTGTTCAATTTTAGCCTCCAAACAAAGTATTAGAGGTGGGTATTTAAGTTAAAATGCTATTTTTGTCATTTTCATACTATAATTCTTCATTCTTTTCTTGTTAAGAGGAGAAAAGAAAATACAAAATTGATGGAGATTTAGGAGTGGCAATTTTAACATTACACGAAATTAATGAGTTTGGATCAAGTCTAATTAGATTTAGATCATAATAGTGTCAATCCATCTAACACGATTATTAAGTTATACAATCTTAAATTGATGAATATTTGAAACATTTAAATAAGATCTGAATCCTATGAAAAACGTTATTTGCAATCCACATGAGTCATGACCATTATATTATAGACTACTTGATCTGTATATTTATTGATTGATTAGGTGATCATGTTCAATAAGGCAACTCATTTTTATTTTCAATCGAGAGAAGTATATCAAATTTAAGAGAGATAAGTAAAAACTTTCCTAAAAAGTAAAGAAAAAAAGAGAACAACATATGCTTAACTAATCAAATAATCCAACGGTTAGGATTTTTTGCAAATCCCTATGATAATTATCTCAATAATAACTACCAACCGTTGGATTTTGATCATGTGTTATTTCTTGCTTCAACGGAACCCAACCCATTAAAATAAGGAAATTAAAACAAATGATAAAAACCATTATACAAATGAAAATAAAATATAATCACTTACAAGAATTTTTGGTAATTTATATCTTCTCTTCTCTTCTCTTTTATTGTGGGATTAGTTACCTACACCGGTTCAGACCTTTGTCATGAAGTTTAAAATCTTAAATACAATAATAATAATAATAAATTTTAAGAGAGAGGATTTTGGTTCGTACCTGTTTCGTCGTCACCTGTGGATTAGGGTATCTTGTGAATGGGAGAGATGCAGAGAGGAAAGATGAGATCAGAAATGCTTTGATGACTTCCGAGTTTTGCAGGAGACTAGACTCTAGAGTGGATGTGATGTGACAGAGAGGAAAACAAAACGTGTGGGGTCTGTGATGAATTTTGAGTGGTGTTTAGGAGAGGATGTAATTTAATCAAAATTTACAAAAGATGTTGTTTTAAACGATCTCCACTGTTAAATCTATGCAGATCTAACGGTTGTATTGTGTTTAGTTAAAGATGTCGGCCATTTTCACCTTACGTCTCTTTTCATGTTGTCTTGGATGATATAAAGCATTTAATCCCATTTACAATTATTTATGAGAGTTGCTATTGGCATCCCAACTTTTACTTATTACACTCTAATTTTCCGTAAATTTAAAATCTTAAATACAATAATAAATAATTTTTTATAATAATAATAGTTTCAAGAAAACCCTGATCGATTTCAGCCCCCAAACAAGGTATTAGGGGAGGGTATTTCTGTCCAAATGCAACAACTTTTGTCATTTCTGTAGAAGTTGGCATTTGTCAAGATTCACATTAGACATGAACAATAGAGAATTGTGCTTTTCTTCTTTGTTCAATTGGAACCTAAAAAAGATAAAGAGACTTAATTTTTATATTTGATGATTAAAATAAAGATGTTTGCAGTGATTTTGTTCTCACCAGCTTCAAATAACATTAGCTAGGCATCACCATAGCCATGGGTCAGTGGAGCTCACAAAAATGTGTTCCATGTGCGCGAGACCAAAAAGATGGTCCAATGCGCGTTGTGTCTTTCTTTCAACCAACTACACTATCAACTAAAGACCATAATTCCATATCTAACAAAGATCACAAAACAGACTGCAGTTTATGAGTGATTAGAATCTTTTGGTGGACCCACATAAAAGAAAACAAGTCAATTGAACTGACGGAAATACCCATTATATTGATTCCTCTACTGTAGTATATTTATCTATTTCAGCCTCCTAACAAGATATTAAAGGAGGGCATTTCAGTCAAAATGTTATTTTTGTCATTTCCATATCTTAATTCTTCATTCCTTTCTTCTTGGGAGGAGGAATGATGGAAATTTAGAGGTATCAATCTTAACATGATACGAAATTAGTGGATTTGGATCATAATAGTGTCAATCCGTCTAACACGATTATTAAATGGGTTGAATTTGTTGTGTATGTGAATACCTTTATAAAGTTCACTTAGTAATTTGATCAAACACTTATTGGGTATTTCACCAAACACTTTGTATGTCACACTTTTCAAGATCTTATTTGATAATGGTAATAAAGGATAACCCAACTAATTATAGCAAATGCAAATAAGATACACTATGTGAAAACAGTAAAACTTGAAAAATAATAATAATAATAAATAAAGAAATTGTTGGGCTTGGCCCAACGAATTTTAGAAACCCAAATTTGACGGTCTTGGACCCATGAAATTTAGAGAAATTTTTATGCGATTTTTTCCCTCTCTCTGGTTCGTGAGAAATTCTCGCGATTGTGAGAATCTCTCTCTCTCTCTGTTTGTCTCCCTCGATCACATCTCTCTCTATATCTAATCGATCTCTCTCTGTATCTAATATCTCAATCTCTCAATACTGAAAATGATGCAGTAAAGATGAGATTTAGGGTTAACTAGAGCCTTTAAGTGATCTCTTGATTTCTCAAGTTGGTGGACCCATAACGTTGTTCAATTTATTAAAGATGAGATCTAAGGTTTATGATTTCATGAACTCTTCGATTTCTGAATTGGTTTATTTACTTGGATACGATTTTCATTTATTTTTATGAATCTGAACAGCAAGGATCAAGGTTCATGATCTCAGAGCTAAGTCGAAACCAAATCTCTTGAACCAGTCCATCCTCCCTCATAATCTCACCTCTCTATTGATTTGGTGTTTTAATTGCAACATTTGTTGTTTTTTATTGAATGTTTTTGTTTTGGATTCGATCTTGAATGTGTAACAGTAGTTTTTTTTTCTAAGTGGGAGGGGGGGGGGGATGGAAATTCTAGTTATAATTGGTTCAAATCATGTAATTTTCTTGAAAAATATTTAGTCTTTAAAGAAATTCTGTGTTTTTTTTTTAACAGAAAGGTGCTATTATGTTTGCATCATGTAATTTTCTGAAAATATTCTGGTGGAAAATGAAATTTAATCTAAATGTTATTTTTTTCATGAACCAATTTTGTTGGTAATCCATTATTCACTATTACATTTTGGGGAAAAATATCATCTTTCATGTCTCAAATTGATATTCTGAATTTTCTAATTTATTTTGCACTTGCTTTCCAACACTATTTGGTAACCCCCATTAAGTAAGTGATTCATCTTAAATTTATTAAAATGAAAAATCTCAAGGATTTAGAATTTTAACAATAGAAAACATGATTGGAGCAATTGATTTAAATGGTCAATTTACATGTAGGTCCATCACTTAATCCATAATGGACTCCTCTGACATCCCATGAATAATAGTCATCTTGAATTTCGGATAGTCACCGTGATGGACAATACACATTGACGTTTTTGCTTAGTTGCCTATTAGATAGAGATGACTCAACCTAATCTATTCGGTATACGATTGTAAAATAATTCCCGACATACCAATCTAAATAAGATAGAACATCTAGGTAAAACACAATTAATAGGGAGTGATGATACCTTGAAACTCCAGATGTCTACTGTTTCCAACACAAACATAACTTAGTCTCTTGGCTATTTATTATTTTTTTGATCTCTAAGATTTTTTTCTTCTCAATAACAAAACAAGTTCCAATATTTTCCCACCTAATCCACTCTTTACTGTCTATCTTCTCTTCACATATTCCTTTGAACAGGTTTCAATCTTTTCCATGTTATGACATTTGTGTGTAGACAAAGTGCAAATCGAGGAAGATATTGGTAGGGTCTTTGCAAATTAAAGCAAATAATGAGTACATGTATTGTTGATACATTCCACATCAATCTGACTTTGTAAAGTTGACTCGTCGAATTACTTGAACCACAGAGTTTCTATCTGGAAATTTCATTGGGAAACCTTGACATGCATATATGAAATCTAGTGTGCATTATTAATTGTGTCACATTTTAGATTGACAAATTTTACTCAGATGCATTACTTTCACAATCTTGAACTTTACATAAACCAATAAACAGACATACAAACTTTTGACACTAATTCATTTACTATTTGCTAGCGCACTGTTATTTCTCCAAATAAATATTCCTTTCCACAACCTTTCTTATGAGGAGCAATAACTTTTCTAGAAATATCCTTTGAGTATTAATTGGTGATTTTTGTAAAAGACTTGTAAGCCTTCAAGAAGATGGAGTCGAAGCTAATAGGCTACTTATTATGTGTTCCTTTCAGGAGCCAGGTTAACGGTGGACTGACAATATCTTCTGATAGCCAGCAGTAAAGGAATTCGGATCCATGGTAGTTTTCCCAATCCTTGGTATTATTTTCTAGATCTTTCATTTTTTTTAAATTGACAGGTAAATTCCAGTCTTTTTTTGTCGAGTTCTAGGAGGGGCATTGGACTGTAGGCTTGTTGATGTAATAAGTTTATGTGCCAACTAGTTCTCTCAATAAGGTGTAGAATATGATGATCAAACTATTTTGAAGCATTTCTGGAATATATACTTTTTATATGATAATAATAACAGCACCAATGAGGAATGTTTTGGTACAAGTTGAAGGTTCAATAAAGTGATGTTAAAAGTAAGGAATGATCTGAAGACACATGCCTTGATAGAAGATATACTTCTGGATAGAGTTGAAAGGCGAACTATGATCCATGTTATCAATGCCAATATTTCGGATAACTCATAAGTTGACGACGATGCTTGTCCATGAATATTTCTTAGCCATTTTGTTCATGTTAGTTAGTTTTGAGTTGACTATTGAGCCTGGATTTTTTTACTCTCTTGCATAATTTAACATTTGAGTATCGAGCCTGATATTGGGCAATCAAGAAACGTGTGCACAATTGAGCATGGTAGAGATGGATAATGGGTAAAACTTAGAATGATAGAATTAGAAGTGAATGAATTCGGGAATATATATGAATAAAAGGTGCCACCTGGGTGAGATGGTAAAGTATCTGCATGGTAATACCGCATAACTGGGATCAAAACCTTACTTTCACACTTAAATCTACCAAAAAAATGTAGGAGTGGCTACAATAAGTGATAAACTAACGGAAAGTGCATTCATATGTTTGGGTCATGTGCCATGAAGACCGATTAGAAGGTTTTAACAGACCGAGAGGAATATCAGAAAGAATGTGGATTGAGTCAGTGAGAGCAAATATAAATACATTAAAATTAACATAAGACATGGACTTGAATAGAATTGAATGGAGGAAGAGGATTCATTCAGATGACCTCAAATTTTTAGGATAAGGCTTTGATGACGATGATGATATCCTTGTTCCTTACATACAAAGAGGAATATGACACAACTTTAACTACTATTTTCAATGTCAGATATAATAATAATGAACTGCTAAGAAACTAACTAAATTTTTAAAAATACTAAGATAGGATGTTTCCATTTCTAATGTCATAACTATCTAAGTTCAATCAAAACAGCAGAACGGTTATGATAGGTAATGCCATACTATTTTTACTACATTTTAATGAAGTCTTTGTTGAGTACAAATCAGGGAACAACACAGCTTTTATCGATTGCTAATGTGAGTATATAAGGGCTCTCATTTTAAAGGAAAAAAATTGGATGATAATACAAGAGTCCAAAATAGATTTGTATTGAAAATTCTAATAAATATAAAATATAAAAAAGATTGTAACTAACTTATTTCTTTGGAAAAGTATAGAATTTTAAAATGGTTCTAGAATCCCAATTAGAAAATTCTAAATTAATAATAATTTGGACTTAAATACTATATTTTTTTCTCCCTTTACACAGTGTTCTGATGTGGTACACTAATTATATGATATATGTTATATCTCAAGCACTTATAGAAAATCTCTCTCTGCCAGAATAATAAAAAGACAATTTCTATTGCTCTATGGATGTCGAAAATTAAGACTTACTACAAAAAAGAATTGTGAGTTTTGAAGAATTGTTTGATTATCAATTGAAATTGAATGTTGAGGAGTTGACATGTAATCAGTGAATTTGACTAATCAAAGTTAGTCGAATTGATTAAGGCAGTGGGAGATTTTGATTTTTCTATCCCAATTTCCTCTCATATACATTCTTGTAAGCACTATGTGAAAAAAGCCCAAATTTGACTGTCCTTGGCTGTCAAATTTCATAAAATTCGACGGACAAAAGGGTTGAATTGACGTCGAATTTTTCATTGTCAAATTTTTGTTTTCAATGAGCTGAAACTGTCAAATTAATAAATGATAGGAGAAATTCGACAATTCTAAGCCGTTAAATCTGGGAATATCACGAATTTTGACAGTCCTAAATCATCAAAATTCAATTTCTAAAATCTGTGGGCTTAGGTCTGTCAATTTTTTCTGTCAAAACTTTCAATTTTCCTGTAGTGAGGGACTGGTAATAACATAAGGAGTCCAACACGGCATGGTTTTAAAGTGTCATTGCTTGTACCATATATGATATGAAAGTGTTATATTGGAATTCCAATTGAAAATTGCCTAACACAAAGAGAATGAGACATTGTTGGATTTCCATTGTGCACACTCAAAAAATTGTATAAGAGTGGTTTCCACAACTGGTATTCTTCAACGTTGATTAGGTCTGTTATGATCAAATGACCTTTGTTAGGCCTTATAATGGTCTTAATACAGCCTCGGATATGGGCTCCATCGTTAATCATGGCCTCTTTTGGGCCTCAGATGTTCTCTTCACAGACTCAATGTTGCTCAATCCTTGACCAGGTTTGGATTTTGTTTGTCCACAAGATGTAGGCTGAGTACGTAAGGGCATGCAACCTGCCTAGATAATTGTGGCCTGAGAGTTGGTAGAATGGTAGTTAGAAGGACGGACCTAAACAATTCCCCCCTTGTCCTTGGTCTTCTCTTATAGATTAATTCTAAATTACCTAAATACCCTAATCTTAATCTCTAACTTAAAAACTGTCAATTTTGTTTCTTCAAGCTGTTTAATTTATATGGTAAATTACTTTTAATACATTTAACCTTATCTTTAAGCAAAACACTTTCCACGTTAGCAATCCAACCCCCCAGCACCCCCCCCCCCCCCTAGTTTCATATATAAAAAAAAAAAAATTCAAAAGAGCTTGATTTAAGGTTTTGAGTATGGACGGCTATCGAACTTCCAAATAACTCCCAAACTTAAAATTAAAATTCAACGATGAAAAATGAATTTTTTTCAATGTTCATAGTATTTTGTCCTCTACAAGCTTTTTACTCAAAAGTCTATCATTTTCTCTGTCCCCGAAAAATCATATCTTTCCTTAAGGTTTGAAGGTTGAAGTAGATATAATATCTTAAGGTTGAATATGATTGTTTTGAAGAAAGAAAAATATCAGCAGTTGAAGATGTGATTGGTTTTAAGGGGAAAAACAATGGTATTTCAAACCTTAGGATAACATGGTCAAAATTGGTATTTTACACAATATTAATATTAAAGACATTTACTATATTTAATAATAGTTCTTTAATCTTTTAAAAAATAACTTGTGAACCAAAACTTTTTTTTTTATAATTAATAGTCTAGAAATGTGTATTGTCTCAAAAAATAAGATGATTTCACAGCTTATTTTGCTAACTCCTTGAAAAATAATGTGAGCTAGAAGATGATTATTTTTGGGGGAAAAGATCATGGTTTTGGCTACAAATTAAAAAAGGGCATTATTGTCATTCTTGTGATTTATTAGAGAAGATTGAGGGTTATGAGGGGCATGTAATCAGTTTCAAAACACTGTTGTATCAAAGTGAAGCCTGCCATAGGGAAGAGTGAACCCGTTTCAAAACACGTGTACATTCCACCAAGTAGAATTAGCAAACCTCATTAGCAAAGCATGACAACCAAGATCTTTGCTTCCAAAGAGGGTTGAAAAAAATTATTAGTGGTAACCAAGATAGAGTAAAATCAAATTAAAGTATATTGTTTATCTCTTGGTATTTTACATAATATATCTTTGCCAGATAAGATGAATAACCCTAAGCTGAGAAACAATTAATAATAAACTTTAATATTTGAAACATAAAAATAAAATCCTAATCTCAACAAAAACCTTATTTTTTGTCCACTTGAGAGCTTTATAGTTTAGTGGATCTAGACTAATTGAATGACTAGATAAGGTGGAGATACAATTCTTTCGCTGGGTTTGCTAGCTCTTCAGGTCATGTCTTCGAATCTCTGCATGCCCCTCCATGGAAATGTGGCTCCGTAAGTGCCGTAACACGTGAGAAGGTTTTGGATGGTGCATGCAGCCCCAGGTAGATTAATATCAAAGGTGCGGGTACTCCTTGAGCTACGGAAAAACAAAAAATCCCATACAAAGAAGCAAAGAGAGAACAATTTTTTGTGTAATTTATCATTAGGGAAGGGTGCAATACGAGGAATTTTCAAGAGGTCACCCATTTTATTATTATTCTCGTCCAAACACACTGAACTACGGAGTTTTAATGGGATCCCATGCATATGATTACACCCAAATATTGAAAGAACAACATACATTAAATTAATACATCTCATGCATTAATTAAAATAATGAAAGAAAAACAAAGAAGAAAAATAGCATATAAAAATAAAAGAAAATGTAACCACTTACAAGACTTTAATTGATAACTTATATCTTCTCACTTGTGAAATTTCCTTCCTGTATCGACTCAATTAAAATATTTATTTCCGATCCACATCATGGAAATAGAAATTAAATAACAAATGAAACTTATAAAAAAAGAAATTATTAAGTCAATTGTTAAAGACATTGTTCATTTTATCTATTTCATAGATGGTAGAATTATTAGTATCTTACAGACTTAGACCCGTGCTAAAAAATAATAAAATAATAGTTGCTCATCAGTTTGGAACAATTAACATTATTTTAGATCAGTTTTTTCTTTTAAATGATTTTTTTTATTTTTATTTTTTATAGATTCAACTGTTTTAAATTTAGTAATCAACTTCAATTTTGTGAATTTGAAACACAGTCAATTGATCCTTTTTTCCAACATGAATAGTGGATTCCAAATACACAAGACAATTTTTTGTAAGAATAGTAAGAAACCTTGTTTCATTTCAGCCTATTAAGTAAGGTTTCGGACGAGGGCATTTCAGTCCAAATGCTACTTCTGTTACTTTCTTTGTAAAATTAAAAAATTCTTCATTATTTCATTGTTGGAGTAGAAAAGAAAATACAAATGTGGATAAAAATAAAGTGTACTCAATACTCATTTTTGCCTTAGTTGCATTGGACTCCATAAGAAATATTTGTTTTACTTTAATTAAAAGTCCTCATATGACATATTTACTTTTGTTAGTTGTTACACCTCTTAGAAGTAACAATTAATTTATTCCCTCTTTTTTTTTTTAAGGTATTATTTGTTAGACTGAAAAAAATAAGTGTTGAATAGCATTAAATGCTAAAACTTATAAGCTCCAAATTTAAGTGCTGAAAAAGTTATATGTTTAGATGTCAAAATAGTGTTGAATTCATTAAAATTAAGTGTTAAATTTGCATAATCATGTTACACATTGCTAAAATTGATAAATTATCTTTTTTACCTTTACAATCATATTATACATTGTTTGCATCTTTCAAATGCCTATTTCTTATCAAACACAATAAAATATATTATTTTTTATAAAATTAAAATACAATTCATTTTTAAATAATAAGTAATACTCAAATTTTCAATTTCTAAATAATAATTTTTATTTCTAAAATCTCACAATAATGTCATAGAAGTTACCAAAATTTGAAATCAACATTAAAAGAACTTAATTTTGGATAAATAATTTTCGATGGAAAGGGATGTGTAATTATAAAAGCACCCCATGAATTAATAAGGGCAACCCACACCATAGTCAATTTTTTTTTTTTCCTTATATGAGTTAAAGTTTTTTGAATGAGCCAATTTTTGATGATGATGATCTATATGGTCTAGAGATCATCCTCACCAAAAATCAGCCCTTTCCAAAACTTCTAAACACGTCAAAATTGATTTACACAAATAAAATGCATGATTTACAGTTCTTAAACTTATTTTGATGGGGTTAGAAATTTCAAGATGGGCTGATTTTTAGTGATGATGATCTCCTCATTGTAGAGATCATCCTTACCAAAAATCAACTCATTCCAAAACTTTTAACTCATATAAAACAAAAACAATTTGGCCATGGTGTGGGTTTATTAATTTTGAAGGGTGCTTATATATTTATGCATGGGATATAAGAGGTAATATCATTTTAAGTATAATGGCATATTTGTTCGTGCCGAAAAAAGCAAAGTGCTTATCGTTTCATCACAAAAATTAAGCATCAAAATAATGCTGAATTTTTTTCACTTATTTTCAGCAATAAACGCTGAAAATATAGAGTAAACAAATGCGCTATTTTGACAAAAAGTATTGATTTTTTTTTTCAGCAATAAACACTGAAAAATAACACAAACAAATAGCACCTAATAACATTAATTTGTTAGCTCAATTTAGACTAATTGAGAGGAGGAAGTTTTCCCTATTATCCTTAAACCATCGTCCCATCAACCAACTATGATAAGCAAAGAGCAAACTTTGAGGTAAGATATCGATAGGAGTAGTTCATCGATCGAAAAGTAGATCTTTTGGTAGAAGGATTGCTCATGTCTAAAGGAACGCTTTATTGATATCTAGTCCCTACCGCAAAGCACCTATAACTTCATTATTGTGTATCCTTTTGGCAAAAAACATGTATGTGGATGAAATATCCACAACGTGAAAAAATCTTATATTTGATGGCCCAAGGCCGTCAAATTTTATAAAATTTGATGAACCAAGGAGTCAAAATTTTTTTTTTTTTTGGACGAATTGAAATCGTTAAATTAATGGAGGATGGGAGAAATTTGATGGTTCCAAGCCGTCGAATTGGGGATCATCAAAATTCGCTTTTTAAAGTTTGTGGGCTTTTGCCCGTCGAATTTTCTTGTCAAAATTTTTAGTTTTCACATTGTAATCACATCATTAGGATACATCATGATTGTTGGATTTCGAATTTTAATTATCTCCCTGATCCCAATTCTTTAAAAATCATGTGATTTACTTGAGTCCTTAATTTTGACTGTTCGGATGCTATATAAAGTTGGAAAATGTTCATTTGTGTTCCGATCCCTTTGAGTTTTCCTAAAAAATGTATTGAAAGTGGGGCATTATTTGTGTAGTTGGTTGGACTCCCAAGGAGAGAAAAAATGTTGTTTATGCGTCAAGATGGCCATATTATTTCTTATAAATAACAACTTTACCAAAACAGCTTGATGGATCCAACTATTCGAATCAACTCAAAGAGTCATGAAATAAATTCTTCAACTAGACAAAAATAACTTTAAATCGTCAATATAAGACTACAAGTGCAGATATGACGTCGTGTCCATCCATCGACGCTTTGCATAGTTGTTTTGTATGCAATAAGCTCACACCAATCTTTTTGTCTTCTTAGTTATAGTTCCAATTATCGGATTGATGGTGTCCCAGATTTATCTTGATAGACACGATCCATTAACATCCCTACCTCCTAGAACGAGTTGTACATTCTCATATGGCATGATTGCATAGTATTGAGATAATTATTAATTGTTGACTTTTCCCATTTGTGGAAAAACTAGAGTTCGTCGGTACGGCAGCCATCCTCGCTAAAGTTAGAGAGTAAAAATAAAATAATAATAAAATTAAAGAGTTATTATTTAAAAAAATTGAGATTAAAAAAAAGTAAAAGAGAAATAATAATAAAATTATAGAGAGATTATTGAAAAAGAGTAAAAGAGGAAAGATAGTAAAATTGGAAAGATATTATTAATAAAAGGAAGGGGGTTGAGAGGAAAGAACAAAATAAAACATTGGCAAAAAAAGGTCGAACCACAGAGACAACGTTAATCCAAAGTATTTTTACTTCCAATCCAATTCAAGTTTACGGAAACAATTAAAAAATAATTTTTGAATGGGATTTATCTAAAATAAACTACTGAAATAAAAACTAAAAAAAAATATGATAGAAAAGTATAAATCAATTGGATCCACATTCACAAGTTTTATTAGTGAATTCTAATTCTCTTTTTATTTCGATCCACTAAACAAAGTTAATGTTTGTTATTCGAAAAATCAAGCAATTATAATATAAACAAGATTAAAAGTATGCAATAATTTAGGCAAAGATTATTAGATAAATATTAACTGTTCTCTGTAAAACATGATTCTTCTTGAACTTATCAAAGAAAGAAATCATCAAACCTATAAAAAACATTTAATATTCAACCTAATAATAAAAATCTACACTATTTCAATAACTAAGGCCGAGATTATTAGATAAATATTGACTGTTCTCTGTAAAATATGATTTTTCTTGAACTAATCAAAGAAAGAAACATCAGAACTTTGAAAAACATTCAATGATTAACCTAATAATACAAATCTAATATTATCACAATAAAGCTATGAAGCAATTTCGAGAACAATCAAAACACTGACAAATCTTACTCAGACTTCCTCAACCCACCTATCTGATATTTAGCCAACAGTCATTGCAAGAACAATAAAATGCAAAATAAATAAAACATGAAAAAAAAAAGTAGAGATGAGAAAAAAAAATTATCTTTATTACTTCTTGACTTAAACCGACATGACCTCCTTACAACTTTAGTAAAACTAAGACAGAAAAATAATAAAAACCTAAACTAAAAGAAGAGAAAAAGACAAGTTGACTTCCGGGGGAGATTGGAGATGAAATGCCCATTGGTCTGGTCTTCTATTTATAAAGAGACTAGATTAAGGTTTTCTGTGAAAATTAGGGTTTTGGAGACATTCCGTGTTTACAAAAAATACTAAAAATAGTCTATTACGGATAGTGTTCAACCACCAAACTTCAGTACGAAATTCGAGGCTTGACCTTCTTCGTTGATCACGTCACCATCGTTGACCATGGCACCACACTAAAGTTTTGGTCAATTGACTTCAATTTTGGCCCACGGTCTTGTTTTGGATCCTAAATCATAATGGTAACTTTGGATTTTTTCGATTCACCTTGAAACTTCGCGAATCATTCATATTACACGTAAATAACAGTAATTAGTTCTGAGTTACATAATTAAATTTAAAACTATGATAAATATAGACTAATCATGCATTATGTCTAATAAGAGAATTTAATATTCAATTCATTGATAAAGTCTATGTAATTAGGGTTCTAGAAACAACTTTCTAGACCCTGATCAATCCACTTCCCTTTGATGGGACATTTACCCCCCACTCCCCCCATAATTATTGTAATAATAGGCTATGCAGTTGTATTTTATTATATAGATGCTTAAGTTTATTATATATCCAAAACTTCATTTATTGTTAGTCAAGCATATGGTGGGAAAGGAATTCAGTGGCTGACAATTTACAAATTTTGGAATGGAGTCCAGGCGAAATACATTATTTGCGAGCTATACAGTTCTTCCCTACTCTTTAAAGAAAGCTTTCGAGGGATATCAATTGGCTTTTCCTTCCTTTGGACATGTAATTTAAGGGTCTTTCCTCTGTATTCTTATTCTTATTAATACAAAAAATTTCTTATTTAGGGAAAAAAAAAAAATGAATAGGGGGAAGCACTTGCACACTACAACAAGGAGGTAATATGATAATGTAGAAAAACGATTAACATATTTTAAGATAATTTTTTTCAAATCATGTTTGGAATTTAAAACTATAAGAAAATTATAAAAAAAAAACATACGATTACTTTCATAAAAATTTAAAATATCACGTAATGTTTTATATCATACATGTGTACTTGACATCAATTAAGTCGTGATTAAAGTTGAATGCTTGTGTATAAATCCACCAAAGTTCCTACATGGTTTTAGTGAGCTGATTGAGCGTCATCCCACGACCCAGTTTCAAGGGAAAGGAATTCAAACCAGTTTCAAGAAAATGGCAAACTTAAACCTTTTAGGACATGTTGGTCTCGATAGATTTTGCATTATTAGATTCATGCAAGCTCCTCACATTAAGCTGAGACTTAATCTAGGAACCTGTCACGCCAAGCAAAATCCAAATGAGCCTTGCTCCACCGACTCGAAATAGCACTCAAGTGTGCAGAGAACTGTTGATTGTCCTCGAGTGTATAACACCTGTATCTAAAAAAAACATAGATATGTGGTTTTCTGCACACTGGCTGTTATTTCAAGTCAATTTTGCATTTTTTAAACAGTCGTGCTACAATGACTTCCTACAACACTTACATAAAACCATCGATGTTCCTCAAGTGTACAACACTCATATATTGAGGAAATTAATTTTATCCCGAATATTATAACTCTTGCTTCTTTTCAATAAACATGGCGCCATGCCATTGGTTCATTAGCTTAACACATAAATTTCAAAACAGCAAATCTCTCTTCGTTGATAGCTAGGTGGGTGGTATTCGGATTGCAAAAGCCGTGCTACACTGACTTCCTACAACACTACCTTCTGCAGTTGTTACAGAGAACCATCGATTTTCCTCAAGTGTACAACACACATATCTCGAGGAAATTTCTTTTTATTTTGAGATGCATGGCCATGCTGCTAGGTGTGGTACAAAGATTTGTTGTTTTGAAATTTATGTGCTAAGCTGAAGAACCAATGGCATGCCACATGTTTTGAAAAAGCAAGAGTGATTGATTGGTTAGCGGAGATTAAATTTATGAACAGTTAAAGTGTTTGGATTTTATTTGTTTTTTCAATACACATTGCGCATGATGCCATTGATTCATCATCTAGCACATAATTTTAGAATAATACTAAACTAATTTAAAAAAATACTCAACTACACTCAACTGACCTAGATTTATCTTGAGGAAAAAAATACCCGGCTCTGTGCACATTCAACGTTAGATTAGAGCCATGCTAAACTAATTCAAAAACAAATACACTCATTGACATGGTAGTGTGCACGGAGTCATAGGTTTTTCCTCGAGATTTATGATTCCGTATACACTAACACGTCAGTGAGTGTATTTAAGTGTCTTGTGATTTTAGTTGTCATGAGCACAAAATTTTGGAGGAACCCTCCTCGTAGCACGACACATAGCTTTTTGTATTTATTTCAGATCCTTACTTTTTGGTTAATATTTGGAATACCTTCTTGGAGATGCTATGTGTAATCCTAACGAGTGAGTTCGACTAAAATTTTGAAGCGGGACTGGTGCTTCGAAGTTTTTCCCTTTTCAAGTGGGGTAGAGCCAAGGGTCACACTGCAATCCAAGTAAAGTTTGATTTTGACATATTAGAGCAAGTGGAGAAGAGTGAGGACCACCATGATGCCTTTGTCACTGTGTGGATAGAAAGCTAGACTTAACCTAAGGTGATGCTTTATTTGACAAAGATTTGAAAAGATGGTCGGCTACAATTAGAAGCAACTCCAATGGAAGGAAACAAAGAAGAAGACCTCATTTTCTTTTATCTTTATGCCTATAATGATAGCCATTAATAAATTGATTATATAGGGACATACATAACATAGAAATTACAATTCAAACACTCGGCTAAAACATCGCCTGTTATTGCAAAATTTAGTATTAGTGACTGAAATTCACTTTAAATAAATTCTTTAAATTATGAAAGTATCCTTAGATATTTTATTAATGCATTTGAAATAGTATATCTACAATAATAATAAAAATAAAATTTTATTTTATTTTATTTTTTAAAATTCTTTAGAAAAGATAGCAAAATATGTCCTAACAAGAACCCATTTTCTTGAGGAGTCTTTAACCAAGCAACATGCACATAGAATGTGTAGCTTGCTCAATTGCAAAATAATTTGAAGGGGACCATTTGATATCCAAAAATTGCTTAGTGACAATTGGACCATAAATTATTTCAATGGATAATAGTAAAATTTATTACCCTCTTGCCTGCTCAATTGCAAAATAGCATGAAGAGGTTCATTTGATATCCAAAAACTACTTAGTATCAATTGGACCATATTTAATAGGCCTGGGATTCAGGGCCATTTGATATTTGGTCTGACAAATCTATTCGACTGTTAAATGCTGTGATTTCTTTTCTTTTCTTTTTTCCTTTTGTGTGTGTGTGTGGATTTCCAACCAAATTTTGGCTTTTAGGAAAGAGTCGTGCTAGAGTGACCTCAAGTTGGAACCTCATATTGCACTTCTTGACGTGAAACTGTATGGGAACCATAGATGCTTCTCATTGTATGTCAATAAGAAGCATCGATATGAGGTTACAGCCTGAGGTCACTTCAGCATTATTCTTAAGGAAAATGTTGAATTATATTTTTACTGGTGCCATTGATAAAGTATGTCTTAGCTAAAGAATAACCTCACATTTGGATGGTTTGAATTGAAGAGCATATGTGCTACGTGTTTGGAACATGTCCTGGAATATAAGTGAACCATAATTTTAACCCAAGAGTACATATGACATACAAAAAATATTTTAATTATACTAACATGATATTTGGAAAGTTAAATTGTCTAACTTATTGGTTTGAATTCATGTAGATCCGATTTATAGTTAATAGATCATACTGCAATCGCTTTGATTGGTTGGGAGAGTATTTTGTATAAGAAATCGGATTGATTTTATCCAAACCAATCGGATTGAATTTGGATCTTAATATTGAGATCCGATAAAAAATACCCATCTAACAAGGGTTTGATCTGATCTAATCCTTAATTATTGGGTTGGTCCCAAATTAAGATCTGACATTACGTGAAAAAGGGGCTAAATTTGACGCCAAGGTCTATTGGATTGGTCCCAAATTGACCTGATCTGATCCATGACAGCCCTTAATCAGCCTACAATTCCGAACTTGGTTGTACTCATATAACAACACAATCTAGAGACAGTAATTATGATATTTTTCTTAATTTGATTTCAGTCCATGAATCTCATGAGCTTAAGTGTCTATGCTTAATTTGCAAAATATATCCAGCACTCTATTGATGTGGTAATTTATGAACTTCTCACGACAGTTCAAGTTTGGGCTTAAATTATGTGGTCACAATCATTTAGGGCCAGTTTCGAAAACCGAATTGGAGTTTAAGCCTTTTCACGGATCCTGGAACTGCGCGAGACGGAACTAAACTTTCTTTAAGGCAGGCTCAGATGCTTACTATGTGTTTGCTGGGCTGGGTCTTGCAGGTCGATTGACGCGGATATCTTTACTCGCTTGACGCTGCAGCTCTTGAATCCGTTGATCGAGTTGAATAAGTTGAATCATAAGCTTTGGATTCGGTTTATTCTTCTGTTGATGAAGCAGCATTAGACAAGTTTCCGTCAGTAGAGCTTGTTGAATCAGTCGTCGATCGAGTGGAATCCGCAACCGAGGGGTAGAGTCAGTATCCGCTTTGCAATTCCTCTAACTCAATTTCATTATTGTCTTTTGGATGGAAAACCCCACGAATTACAATCAATGCAAATAAGGTTTATATAGAAAAATAAATTCATCAGTTCTAATCCTAATATAATCAAAACCAATCATAACTTAATCAGATTTCTTATAATATGAGATTTATCCCAATCCTCACATGAGGATGATTTGGTATATTGTGTAATACACCTTATTACATGGCATCATACTTAATACTCCTAACATTTTATAACTTTGGCCATCCAACTTTGCTTTGACCACTCAATGTCTCGATAGCCTAGACCGACCATACACTCAAACCACCTTATGGTGAATGATGTTTACATTCCATGTTGAATAGCTATGATGACTCATAGTATGATTCATTTGGAGTACAAATGCTTGATGTTAACTTCAACTAAAACTCTCGCAACCCTATACCCCCCAAACAGGCCCTTGAATTATTATTATTATTATTGAAAAAAATGAAATCCAACCAAGAGTGAAGATAAGCATGGGCGAGTGGTTCTCTTATTATATGTGAATGTGTGTGTGAAAGAGAGGAGAGATATCTTCAAGGGAAATGAAGTTGACATGAGAGGACAATAAGAGGTCATCCCCACCATTATTGAGATTCCTTCGGGTGGGGCTCTTAGAGAGGCGTGTGCTCTTCCATTACTACTACCATTGCACCTCTTGTCTATAAATACCAAACACAATTACTCATTCCAAAGGTATAGCAAGAACAAGCGAGCGTTCTTTCTTGAAGTCCATTAAACTTTCCATCCTTAATTAGAGCCATCTTTTAACCTCTCACCAACTATGTCAACCTGCGGAAACTGCGACTGTGCTGACAAAAGCCAGTGTGTGTAAGTGTTTTGTCTCTCGGGCGTAATTATATTGCACAGGACTAAAGATATGAGTCTAGATAGAGTTGAATGGTGAAATAGTACTGATCCCCTAATCATTTTGATAAGGCATAAATAATGATGATGATCTTTTTTCCTCCTTTGTTGAAAACTTGGGATGAAATAAGGAAATAAAAGCTATGATGTAATCAGTTGTATTAGCGATGTTTGAAAGCTATTAAATTGGCTGATAAAACATCCCATTAATATTCTTATGTAATTGTTGATCAATAGGTTGAATGATCAGCTAAATTATCTGTTTGGCTCTTGCAGGAAGAAAGGTAACAGCTATGGCATCGATGTCATCGTGACTGAGAAGAGGTATATTTCATTGCTGAAATTTTGACACCTCAGTTTATATCATGATTTTGAAACCAGTGTCTTATAACAAAATCACTGTTGTAATTCCTTCATCGCTTATACTTGATTATAGACATACCCAATGTTTTCAATTAAAATATGTAAAGTTCACATTCACGAGATTCTAACATGTCGTGATGATTATTGTTGCCTTGTATTTGCAGCTACTATGATGGTGCCTCGTTTGGGGCTCCAGTGGCCGAGCACGATTGCAAGTGTGGACCGAACTGCACTTGTGTGGATTGCACCTGTGGCCATTAAGGGGATAAAGATATAAATGGAACAAGAGATGCAGTAATGATGTGGGTTGTAGTGAATAAGCTGGGTTTCCTTGTCTTTGTGCTTGTGTCAGCATTGTATGGCTTTCCTTCATAGTTATCTTGTAAACTTTTACTGTGTTTGTTTTTTAATGAATAATTATTAGTATACTCTGGTTCCATTGATGGAAAGATTATCTTTTTGAAGAGAGAGAGAGAGAGAGAGTTATATCTGTTCTATGCTGGAAGACGAATAGAAAAAGACCCAAACACCCTCGCCTTCATCCTCTGGACAAGAATAACCCTTATTTTTACTCCCTAAAATTCAGTTCAACTTTTTAAACATCAAGAACTTAATAGGATTTTTGAGAAGTACATGTGATAGAATTTTTTTTGTAGAAAATCAAGGGTTTTCTACATGACGTCGAGGACAATGGATTGAAGACTAGGTCAAAAATAAGAGCTTCTATTAACAAACCCACTTTTACTTATAACACTACAATCTATATGTAAACATTGGTTTAATTTCAATAGGGTTGGTGTGTTGTAAGTAAAACTTGGTGTGCCAATAGAATCACTAAAAATAATTAACCCCAGAGAATCAATTGCTTAAAGATATCAATTGCTTAAAGATGATAGATTTTTGGAAGAAATATGAATGGTCTTTCTTGGCTAAAGGAAGATAAGGACATTTAGGTCATTTTCTATTAGTCTTCCAGTGTAGACTGTAGACCAAGGTAAAGGGGTGTATGCCATCCATTTGAAAATATGAGGGTATCTTAAGTATTTAGCAAAACATGGAGGGTCTGTCTAAAAAACAATATTAGACACAAGGGGAAAAAAATTGGAACTAATCTAAGTGACAATCTATAAGCACAATATCGAGCGTCTCCAACAATGTTTTTCAAAATAAAGAGCATCTTTGGTAAGAAAAAAAAAAAAAGTACCAAAAGTTATTTTAACTAGTGTAAAATTTAACTCCAACACTTCTTTCTCTATTTTTAATATTTAATATTATTTTATTTTAGAAATAAATATTTGTTAAAATCTACTAAATCCTACAAAGGCTCATGAACTCACATCTTGGCATCTAAAAACATGATCTGATTATACAAACTTGTAAAGAATGAAATTTTAAGAATTTTGAAAAAAAAAATATTATTTTTAGATATGAGTTTTTCCATAAAATTTAGATGGATGTGCTAAAATTTTACTTAATAAGGAAAGTGTTTTCATTTGTTAACATTGAAATGGTTAGTCATGATGGAGGCTCTCTATAGTTGAAGGAAAGTGTTTTCATTTTTTAACATTGAAATAGTTAGTCATGGAGGCTCTCTATAGTCGAACCCCCCCCCCCCCCCCCCCCCCTCCCCTCTCAGACATACTTTTCACCTTTCACTCTTTAAAGTAAAGAGCCAACCGATTTTAAAGAGTCTGTTGGAGATGGCCACAACACATTCAAACTCACCAGAGATCATCTTAAATGGAAAATCAGCATAATCCATCTGACATTCTCAACCATTAGATTTAATCGTTTCTATAGAATGTTTGAGAAAAATATGTCTGAATTTACATACACTCAACATACAAGGTGATTTCTCATCCAATTTCAACCCTTGTATTGAGTTGAGAGAGCCCATGAGGATGTAGATTCATGATTGAAAATGTTAATATTAGTAATGAAACTCCATGAAGAACAAGAAAGAAAAATGCACAGAACTCTGAGAAATTCATAGATATTTATTCATTGAAACTAATGAGTACAGACTAAAGATGCAGATGCAACATACAAGTGAAAAATCACCTTTCTTCGGCAATTGTGTCTTCTATCTATACATACCAAGTGTCAATTCCTGCGACAACGTGACACGCTAGATTATTGTTCTCCTCTTTGGAATATCAGAGAATATTAGAACTATCTCATACTTAATTAACTTCAAATTCATACAATTAACCAAGTTGGCTCAAAGAGGGTTTGATCGAGAGTACCTTTGCTATTCATACACTTACTAGTACTTTGGTTCTTCAGTTCGGGCGCAACATCACTTGATCTTCCTCAACAACGGACTCCTAATTCTGCTTTAATTACCTTCCTTGGCTTTCCAACTATATTGCTTTGACACCGGGTACAGCTTTCACCAAGTTCATGCACTTATCTGGGAAAATTGTAAACGAGATGAATTTCATCCATAATAAACAGCATTAATGAACTATATTTGTGAGGCGAAAACCATGAGAGAGGGCAATCACTCCAGATTTTCAGGTTATCAAAATCACTCTATTGTTAAGAAAAAAAAATAACAAAAGCAACGCAGAACGAGAAAACAATGCAATTACACAGAAACATGCAGATTTTATGTGGTTCCCTCAAGATTGAGGTACGTCCACTGATCACACTGATTGCACTATGAAAAGAAAATTCGCAGTTACAGATTACACCCTTTCAATACCTGTAAATTACAAAAATATCCTTAGGAAAATTTTATTTCGGGGTGCTTCCCCCCCACCCAAGGGAGCTTGACCAGTGTCTCCACTGTGCTAAATGATGAACAATACTCCTTTCTGACCAATACCATTCCACAAACATTAACACCTAAGACTGTCATAATATGTATAAAAAATTTAGTAAATAACCATCTCCTAATCTAGTAAGAAGTTACTGTCTTGAATTGTGCTTTGTAAGCCACAAAAAGTGCAATTCAGAGCACTTTTCAGGTTTTACAATGAACAGGACAGTTTAAATAACGACTAATAAGCAATTAACTTGGAAACCATATCTCAAGATGCAAGTAATCCTTCAAAAAATGATGGTGAATTCAGACATAGATCATCAGAATCTGTAAAAGCAATGTTTGTTCTCAACAATATCTATAGGTGACAACAGCGTTCATATAAACAGTAAAAGAGGAAATAAATGAAGCGAGAAGAACATGATAAAAGACCAGAGACCAGCTTACCTTCAGTGATCAATCTCAAACAATGAACAGGACCTCGTATTTCAAGAAAGAAAAGATATATTTTGGATTGAAAGCATTACCAGAAGGATCAGACTTACAACAGGGTTAGTTCATCAATTCCCATGCAAAGATGATGGGATTGTCTCTGCATTCATCTCCGTTACTCTTATAGCACCACGTTATTGCTATAATGGTGATATAATAATATGATTTAACTACTTTAAAGATATCTTTTTTGTTTTTCAACATTTTTATTGTATTTAAAGCATGTTAGGAGCATCATTGCCTACAACTTAACCCAATTATTAGTTGGCAATATGAGTCCAATTTGTAGGAATATCAACGGAAGTGTTATTAAAAAGGTATGAAAGGGTCAATTGAGGAAACATTTCAATGCTATTTTGTCCTGGTTTTGGTATTCATCCTATTTTACTTAAATCTTCTAGGAAGAAAGAATTTAACTGTCTATGGCTCTGACTTCATATAAAACTGACCAAATCACAATCCTTTCTATAGTATTTAGGTTCTTCTGTTCTTGGAAAATAAGAAACAGTGGCCCATGAGATCTTAATGGGTAAACTATTGAAATTGTGGTCTTCAACTTCTATAACATAGCTGAGAGGTGCTTGGGACATTTTTCTCTTTGAAAAGGTGTGAAAGGGTCAATTTGGAAACATTTCAATACTATTTTGACCTGGTATTAGTATGCATCCTCTTTTACTTGAATCTTGTAGGGAGAAAAACCGACCAAATCAAAACCCTTTCTATTTAGGTCCTGCTTCTATTGGGAAATAAGAAACAAGGGCCCACAATATTGAGTTAAAGAGGATACCAACATCTCTGTTCTAGTATTTCATGGAATCTACAAATCTAAGTTGCTCTATCAATATATATACAAGAGGTGGATATTGGACTTTCAATAATTCCCTTAAGTATACAATTCATTCTTAGAAATCATTTTTTGAAGATTACATAATGATAAAAAAATAATAATAATAAGGTAAAGTAAAACGACACAAAACAGAACAATATACCCTCGAAGACTAAGAAAAATGAATTGTATAGAACATACCAGAAACAATCTCACAATCTCCCCTCTCATCTAAAAAAGCTTTCCCATTTGTTATGGATCAAAGCCCATATCTCTTTTTTACTATTGGATAGACAAGCACGTTGGGTGACGGTGGATTTTGAACCCAGGTTGTGGCATCAACACTGACTGATTTTACCAACTTAACAAGCTGACACCTTCAATACCAATATCTCCAAATCCCCCATAAACCCTATCGAAGAAAAGATTAAAAAAAAAACACTAATAAGAAGTAGGAACATGTAGAAGATCTCAGTTTCATTAGTTCTGATGTCGTAATAGAATACATGAACATGGGTATAGATAGCCAAAACAGACAACCAAGGTAAAAAGTAATGCTTCTTGGAGTCTAGTTTCCCCATGAATTATCTAGCCAAATCAATCAAACCCCATCGATCATCATCTCCACTTCTCCCTATAAGCGTCAAGGACCCAACTACCACACAAATCACCACAACAATATTAACCTCTTTAATTAAAAAAATCTTTATCACAAACACAACAATAGCAGTCATTATTCTCCTACCTTCAAGAACTAGTCATAATTCTCCTATCAAGAAAAAAAAAGGCTCTGCGAAGCTTTCTTCAAAAGGCTATTAGCACCACATGGTGATACATGTCAGAACAATTGCGGGTATCGCAACGGAAAGTGTCACTGTGACTGAGTGGAGGCCAGAGACTTCCCCAAAGAGTAGCAATGCTCTTTAAGTAACCTACTCAAATGGGGCCTCCAGCTTACAAAAAATAGCTCAGAAGTGCCAGAGTCAAACCTGATTTGGGTTTATTTGGATACAGAAGTTCAAGTTGCACAAGGCAGAGTTATATGGGAGCCATACGAAATTGTGTTCGTCTAGGCCATGAGTTTAGCAATTGCAGCAAAAATGGGTTCTATCGATTCAGGTCTGATAAGCACGTTTTGAATGTTTTAGATAAAACCCATAACTAGTTTACTCCAAAAAGAGTAATAGTTATCATTGCCTTTTCCTACTTCGTGTCTAAATGGTTTAGTGAGCTAAAAAAGGATACCAACATTGCTTCTCTAGCATTTCATGAAACTTACAAATCTAAATTACTTTACCCATATTTTCATACAAGCAGTGACCATAGAGCATTCAATAATTCCCTAAAATATATACACTTCATTCTTAGAAGTCACTTGGAAGAATACATTATGAGAAAAATAAAAGAAAAGCTACACAAAACAGAACAATAAGCCTTCAAAGACTAAGAAAAATGAATTTTAAAAAACAAACCAAAACTAATCTAGCAATTACCCCTCCCAAGAAAAAAGCTTTCCCATTTCTCATGGATCAAAACCCATATCTCCAAAATCCCACATAAACCCTACCAAACAAATAAATTTACACAACAAGCACTCATAAGAAGTTGAGATATTGTTCAAAACCCCAATTTCATTACTTCCAATGTGGTAGAATACATGAACATGGATACAGTCATACAGATCACTAACACCAGACAACCAAGTGAACATTTTTACTTCTTGAAATCTAGTTCCCTTATGAACTATCCCGCCAAATTAACCAAAACCCATCAATCATCTTATCCACTTCTCCCTATAAGCGTCAAGTACCCAACAACAGCACAAATCACTGCTACAATATTACCCTCTTTAATCAAAATCTTTATCACAAACCCAACAATATCTGTAGTAATTATCCTCCCTTCAAGAACTAAAGCTCTGTAAGGTTTTCCAAAAAAGGCTAGAATAACCAACACAGTGATCCATGTCACAACACTCGCAGGGATGGCAACAGCAAGCGCTGCTGCCATTGAAAGGAAGCCAAAGACTACCCCAAAAAGTACAGAAGCATAAAGTGCTGGCAAAACAGAAGAAGAAGAATTGTTGGAGTTGAACCAAGCTTGAATTGAGAGAAGGAGATTACATGAGAAGGAGATGAGTAGAGCATAAACCAAGACAAATAAACAAACCCATGTTGTTCTCTTACCCATTAATCTCCTCATCAAAGAAATGGTGGTTTTGGTGTTTGGGTTTTGTTCTACAAACTCACGAGCCATTGAAGTCTGAAAAATGAATGAGTGATTGTTCTTTGATAACTGTTTATAGAGATTTGAGTAGATAGTGTTGGATGGGTTTTAATGGCTGTTGGGTTCTCAAATCAAAGCTGTATTGTTTGGACCAGAATCTTATTTTGGGATCTGTTCTCTCTGCAAGTCTGAATTCCATTTTAGGACTTCTTTGTGGTCTCGAAAGGGTTGCCTACATTTCGCTTTAGTGCAACGTGGTCCGGTTCAAACTGAAAACCGAACCAAATCGATGCTTTTGGACTGATTTAGTTTGATTCGATTTGTAACAAAGTGTGGTTCAAGAATTGCATAGAACCAAAGCGACTCAAACCGAGAAACGAACACTTATAAAATAAATAAATAAATATTAATTTATTATAAATTATTTAAGACGAACACTTGTCCGTCTCTCCCTATATTATTTTTTTTTATTATGCTTATAACTTAAGAGTTAGTACAAGATTAATGACTTCTTATATAAGATATTACATGTTTGTTATTTATTTATTTTTTATTAATATATATGTTATTTCTAAGAAGGTTTATAGTTTATTGGCAACCCATAGAACTGAAATGAACCAAATCGACCTTAAATATATGTGGTTTGTTTTGGTTCTATAAGCAATTTGGTTCAATTCTGGTACTTGCTTATTAGGATTGACTTAGGTCAGTTCAATTTCAATTTTGCTACAAATCGAATCAAGTTGAACCTTTATCGCTTTTTTACTTTCAAGATTATTTTTTTCTTTTGGGTTAATTTTACCATACCCTTTTTGTTACGATGAATATCTTAGATACCCCTTGTGTTTTCAAAATGGTGATATATCCCATACCAGGGTCTTCTTCTAAAGACTAATAAAAATGACTTAAATGCCCTCGATTTCTTTTAAAAAATCTACAGACTTCGACTTCTTAAAAAATTATATTTTGTTATTGAGGTTTAAAGCAATGTTTTAAAAATCGGACGGATAATTTAATTAAAAAAGATTCTCAAATTAATCAAACATGGGTAGACTCCAAATCAATTTTGTTGGATGAGATTACATTTATTGAAAAATTAAAAATAATTATACTTTTTTAAACCATCTAAGGGTTGGTGACTAAGACCACACGACTCATAAAGTGGATGTCTTGAGTTTGAATTTTCCCTTATGAGCCACCCTCTGGGATTTATCCCAGAAATTACCTGGTGGAGGGAGGACTACACATACCTCAGGGATTAGTCAAATACTATAGACCTGGGTAACTCTATTGAAAAAAATATATATACATACTTTTTTTTTTCTATACTACCTTTTTTTCTTCTCAAGAGTGAAACCTTCGTCTCCACACACTTATCATCATCTTCCGACACCTGTTCTTGTAGACACTTTATTTTTGCACTCGCCTGATTAATCAACTCGTCAACCCGATTGTAACGGTTCCCAATGATGGATGATTATTCCAATGTTTTATTTTGTTACCATATATGTTTCAGAAATCCGGATGAGGTATCTCGAACTGACAAAACTGTAGAAATCATGCTACGCTAGGAAAATACGACTCTAGAAACATAGAAATCATCATTTTTCAAATAAAAAGAAGCTTCACGATAAAAATCACTAAAAAACTATCAAATTACCAAAATACCCCTAACATCAAAACAACCTTAGAACCTACATTACGCTTAGGAAAATTCATTCAAACACATAAAACAACAAATCGAAACCAAATAAATCATTTCGTCAATTTTAACAGAATTTGACAAAATTACGAAAATGCCCTTCATAAAGTTCACGATCATTCCATATAAAAAATTTCATAAGTGACACAAACTAATATTTCCATTGAATTCCTTACGAAAAATCGATTCTAAAACATCCTAGAAGATTAAAAAATGACTTAAAACGTGAAAAGTCCTCTCCGGGGGCAAAATGATAATTTCACAATTGTCATAATTAAAAATTTATAAATTAATAAATAAAACATTAAATAATTAAAGTGAAACATTAATGAAATTAATTTAAAATTTTGAACTAAAAAAATCGATCAATCAGATTCTCATAAAAAATTGTTGAGGGTTCGTGAGATATTTCTTTAAGGACCCCTCCATTTGGGGGTCCAAAGAATTAAAGATATAATAGAAGGGAGTTCTCCAAAAATTTAAAGTCAATCAAGCAAAACTAAAGTCAAGGTATTAAAGTCAATCAAGTAAGACTAAAGTCAAAATTAAAGTCAATTAAGCAAAACTAAAGTCAAGATATTAAAAGTCAATCAATTAAGACTAAAGTTAAAATATTAAAAGTCAATCAAATAAGACCAAAAGTCAAAACCCTAAAAGAGTTCTAATTAAATAATAACTCTATCTAATAGAGTTATAACTAAAATACAACTTTACCTAAAATAATTTTAATTAAAATACAATTCTACCTAAAATAATTCTAACTAAAATACAACTCTATCTAAATCAACCCATAAAAAAATCTATAAATAGAGGTCCTCACACCCTATTTTCATAAAAAATCATAAATCCCAAGAGAAGTAGGTCAAAAAGTCCCTTTAGCCTCTCATAAATCCTAGTTTTGAAGTCCCAACTCATTACCTAATACCCATACTTCAATTTTAGCTTAAAAAACGCCTAAAAGCCCTTCAAAAACACCTCAAAATCCATAACAAATTCTAAGAATTCAGATAAAAAAAAAGAGATACCTTGCCTCGGAGATCAGAAATCAGATCCGGAGACAGAACGAAGCAAGGAGTACGGTACAAAGAGTAGTTTTTGTCGGATTTGAGGGAACAAGATCTTTGCGTATCAAAGGTAAACTTTCTTTTATTATTATTTTTTTTATCTAGGTTATTTGTTAGCAATGTAGTCTTATTTGGGATAAGTAGAGACCGGCATTAGCCGGACGGGGTTAGTGCCTAACACCTTCCAACCCCGTAACGTGATCCCCGGACCCGTTTTCTCTTCAGTAGATTAGTTTCTTTATCTGTTTAGAGTCAGTATCCGGTTCCTAGATCGTAATAACTAGGTGGCGACTCCCAAACCTCAAGGGTCAAAAGCGGATCCGCGCATCCCGCGGATCGAGGGCCCTTTCAGTTCTATATTTATCTAGCATCATATTCTCCCAACCCAATTCATTGACTATTCATTACTCATCCTCCTTTTTATCATCTTCACCACTCCATAAAAATTGTACAGGTCTCCTTCTACATTTTACTCTCACCCACTTGTGAATCTTATTTCTTATGTTAAGATATTTAATTCTCATTTTGCATTTCTTTCCCCATCTCTTCTCATGATGAACTCAAGACTTTTCTATGGCAATCAGGAATAAGAAAACCACAGTGCAGAGATTCATGCCCTTGAACAAAATGATACTTGGACTCATAATCTTTATCTCTAATTGGAAAACATTTTATTGTTTGTATATAGGTCTATACAAAATCAATGGTTTATTAATTAGGAGTGCACACTGGATTGGGTAAATCTAAGAACCGAACCAATCCGAAGCCTTTTGGATTGGATTGGTTCGGATTGAGCATGGCTTGGTTCTGGTGTGGATTGTAAAAAAAAAAAAAAAAAAAAAAAAATCCGATTGATTTAGTTCGGTCTCGGATTAGGGGTATAATAGAACCGAACCAATCCGAGAACTGAACTAATTCAAAGTATCTATTACAATATATATATATATATATATATATATATATTTATATCTTGTACTAATTTTTATATGCTTTAATAATAGATTTAAAAAAAGAACGATTTTCTCCTAATGAATTTTAACTTTCTTTTTATTTCATTTTATGAGTATTTTGTATCACACTCATATTTGAATATGATTCTAATATTTATTTTCTTTTACTTTTCATTAATTACGAATCTTTGAATTATAAGAATTTCTCTATCGATCACTCCCACTTGAAATACTCATGGAATTTTCATTTTTTTTTATAAATTCCAGTAATTTTTGATGTATAGGTAGACCAATGTAAGATCGGACTAAGGGTTTGTTATTTTTGTGTTATATGTGATGCTTTGTTTATGTTGAAATAATAAATATGTTGATATTTTGTTTATGCGTGTTATATGTTATGTGTAATGTTTTGTTTAATATTTATTTTGCTTAGTTTTAAGTTTTAACTATTTTAATTTTAGTATTGAAAATAATAAGTATGAGAACTGAGATCCGATCTAAACCAATCTGAACCAAGGTTGGTTTGGATTGATTCGGTTCTATAAAGTAATTGGATTGATTTGATTCCAAATTTGTAGAACCGATTATACTTGGTTTGGTTTCAATTTTGTCAAAATCCAAATCAATCTGAACCATGTGCACCCCTACTATTAATTGTACAAAGGCCACCTTGTAGCCAAAGGATATATAATCAGGTTGAATGCGTGGACTACTACAAGACATTTGATGTGCATGTAAAAGTTAGTTTGGCAAAAAAATAAAATAAAATAAATTCGACCGTAAAATGAACTAGTTCAAATGGTTTACCATTGACTACTCAATTTTTGACCTTTGTGAAGGGTCTCATTCACTATTATATTCTCTATGTTGACGATATAATTATCATTAGCAATAACGTCAATGCCATCTACATCCTAAACGGTTTTGACATAGTAAATTTCACATCAAGGATCTCAATTTTGAAGTATTTTCTTCAGGCATCAAATAGGATTGACAATGATCCAAAATACATCCTGATATCCGAACTAGTATGATCCGAAAAAACATTAAAAATAGGATTTTTGGATTGGATTTAGATTGAAAACTCATATTTGATACAATTTCATATTGGATTCAGCTGTACCCCAATTCGCTCCGAAAAAAATTTGATCCAAATATATTTTAATATTTATTATTATTATTATTCATAATTTCATATGAATACATATAGACAACACATTTTAGTCTTTTAGTTTCTCTTTATATTTGTAGTTGAAAAGTGAATTTTTTAAAAATTTTAAATTTTAAATTTTTTTAAACATTGATAATTTGAGAATAAGGCATGTGTTCGGATCGATTTTGAATTAAAGATGAAATGAAATGGATCGGATCTAGGACAAGATTAAAAAATTTCAGATCAATATTGAAGTGGTATTGATCTGGTATTGAACCAATCCATTGTTAGTCCTAGCATCAAAGTTGCTAAATTCGATAAGGGTGTTTTCCCCATAAAATAGAATTACACTCAATATTCTAACCAAGTTAGAGCTTTTTGCTGCCCTCTCTGCCACTTTTCCTATGAAAAAAAAAAAAAAAAAACCCTTAAAATCTCATTATTGATTAAGGTAATTCACTTGATGATAATCATGCCATGTACCATTGGTTGTCTTATCTACCTTGTCATGACAATGCTCGATCTACTCTACCTTGTGCGCATCTTCAACCAATTTATGCAAGACCCTGTAAACCCAACATGAGACCCTCACATATGAATATTTCATTATTTTTGTCATTAGTTGCTAGTTTTACTAAAACATAAGCTTATTCAGTGGCAACATTGTAAATTTTACATGGTTCCTGAGTTCAAGTTCAGTATAGCCAAAATTGAATATAAAATTACAAGAAAATCTAAATATATTGAGAATTTTCGGATGAACATGGACCCTACTAAACTATTTATAGAGATTACATCAATCAAAGAAATTAGAAATTATTAGATATACTAATTATTTAAATATTTTATTCTCAATCACAAAATCTCAACCTTCCTTTTATTACGAGATGAGATACATTGTATCTCGTGCATTATAATTATTCTCTTACAACTTGCCCAACATCCATATTGAATCGGATCATTTTTTTTTTGCAAAAGTTGGTCGAATCAAATGGATTGTATTGGTTCACGTGTTTCAGTTTCTATTTTAGTATTTTAATATTTTAAAGGGATTTTAGAATTTAAATATTTGATATTTTAATATATAATTGAGAGTTTTGTGGATGTAACTTGTAAGATCTACTAACTCAGTTTTTAATTAAAAAATCTGTCTCGATTAGGTTTAAGATATTTCTTGATTCGAAATAGATTATTGGAAGTTTAATCTGTTATTTTTTCTTCGTTCTTGTTGGAATCCATGATGAAATGGCGGGAAATTATCAGAATTCCTAAATTTTTTTTTTTTTTTTCTTTTCTTAGTTTTTAGTTTTCTAAGTTTGATATTAAACGTTTGAAGAACAGATGAGGATCTCAGATTTCTGGTGAAGAGAGTTTTAGAATCTCAGATCTCCAATCTCTTGCGTAAGATCATCTTTCTATGAGTGTTAGAAGAGCAGACACATTGAGAAATCTAAGCTTGTTTTAATATGGAAAATGTAGGTTTTTAACTTAAAGAAGCTAAAAAGTGCTGTCTAATCGATCTTTTTTCTTTATGAAGAAGAAGACGACTAAAAAGGCTTGCGATCTGTTCTTGAATCTTCTCCAGTTTTCCTGCAATTAGTGATTCGATCGTGTTAAAGCTTAAAAGATTTGCAGTTTGAAAATCAACAGCGGCATTGAGAAATCGAGAACATGTTTGAAAAAAGAATAAACTTCAAAAAATATCGGAGCTGAGATTTAATCACTGAGATTCGTATCCTTTAGTTCAAGTTTTAAATTTCTTGGGCGGCAGTTTTGGCTGAGAGTCAGATTCTTTGAATCTGATCTCCATCAAATGAACAGCTGAGATGCAAGGATACAATCTAATGTTTCAAATCCCTAGGAAAAAGTACAGATATCTATGATACTTGTGTTTTGTCTCTTGTTTCAAACGTGTTTCAGATTAGCGATAGAGATTATATTTCGGGAAATCTGCCCCACAAGTTATTAACTCTTTCGTTTTTTCCTTGTCTTCAAAGGAGACTAGTGGAGGGAGAGGATGTGTTTGTGCCACGTGTGTCGTCTGGAATAAAGTGGCGAAGATAACGAAGCAGAAGGCCTGGAGGGACTGAACTTGAGCAGAAACTATAAAATAACAATAGAGATCCAATAAGATAACAGAAAAAGTATGATCTATGTTGTGTTTCGTATTATAAAATACAATATTATTAATGGTCTTTTTTTTTCTTTTTTTTTTAACTTTTGGTGTGAAGAAAAGTTTGAATTTCTGTGAGGCTGAGATTTTTTGTTGGAAAAGGCCGAATTAATTAAAGTTTGGATATCTGGTTCAGTTCTCAGGTTGGACTTAGTTGAAGCAGTAACAGCAGCGGATCTTCTCATGGTGCCTCTCTCTCTCTCTCTGTATTATTTTGTCTGTCTCTCTCTCTTTTCTTCTTTGGTCATATTTAAATCTCTATTTCTGTGCCTTGGCATGATTGCTTCATCTGGGTAGTTCAGTTTCTCTACTGTTTACAACATTTGATTAGATTTTCATGTGTTGATGATGGAAAATTGGCTTTTTTGAAAATGGTTTCTTAATAGTAGAATTGTTTATGTTTATTTCTGCTGAGGAATGCATGCTAAGAACTCATTTGTTAAGTTCATTTTTGTATCCATTTGGGATTTATGCTAGAATTGGTAAACTGTGTTGGTATGGCATGTTTGTTTTTTTATTTTTGATTTTTTTTTGCTTGGCAATCAAGATTAGTGGTCAGTAATTAGTAGGTGAAGGAGGGTTTTGAACCAACTTAGCAAGCCAGCACCTTCGTTTGGCATGCTAAATTTGAGTAATTCATATTTATGATAAATTATTGGCTTTGTTAGATGTGATTCTGAAGTGGAGTTTTGATTCACAATGGTGGGATTGGAAGTGAGAGACTGCAGTATGAGTGGGAGCATTATTCGCTTTCTTTCATTGTGTTTGCTTTGGCCTTGGCGTGTTGGATTTGCATTTGCGATAGGTGGTTAATGATGGAGGGTTCATCGGAATCGGGTGGGGAAAACTCTGATAGTTCTAGGGGATTGAATGCTTGCATCATCTCGGGTGGGAGCCTTGCTGTCTCAGTTCATATGTCGAATGATGCCGACCTTGACAACCAGGTTGATTCTTCTGGGGTGTGTGGGAATGAGGTGAGCATAGGCGACGCTGACTGTGCAATGGAAACGGGCGATGTTAGTTTGAGGCAATGGTTGGACAAACCGGAGCGATTGGTTGATCACTTGGAATGCTTGCACATATTTAAGCAAATTGCAGAGACTATTAACTTGGCACATTCACAAGGGATTGTTGTTCATAACGTGCGGCCTTCCTGCTTTGTCATGTCCTCCTTCAACCATGTTTCCTTCATTGAGTCTGCTTCATGTTCGAGTTCAGGTTCTGATTCATTGGAGTATGGCTTGAACAGCCCAATTGAGGGGTGTCAGCACTCAATGTCACCTTCATCACATGGCTTGCATCAACAGAGAAATAGGCTGGACAGTGAAGATTTTCCAACATGTCTATCATCACTGGATGAGATAGATGAAAGGAATAAAGATGATAATAGAATGGTTGAAGAAGGGGAAAATAAGGAAAACTTTCCACTCAAACAGAGATTGCTCACGGAGATCAGCTGGTATACTAGCCCCGAAGAAGTTGACGGTGCCTCAAGTTCCTTCGCTTCTGATATTTATCAATTGGGAGTTCTTCTTTTTGAGGTTCTTAACTTTATTCAAATTTGGCTTCTCTATATGCATATTGGGTCAGGATCCCTTGACTCCTAAGAATGACTCATGAAAAAAACACATGATCCCAACCCTTAATGCAAAATCCAATGGTTGAGGTTTATCCTTGAGATAAGTATCTCTGACATTTGTGTTATCAAGATACTCATAAATCTCAACCATTGGATTTTGTGTTTAAATGGTTGGGATCATGTGTTTTTTCATGAGTCATTCTTAGGAGTCAACGGATCCCAATCCATGAATATTTAAGTCAAATGGTTAAATTTTCTGAATTCTTAACAAAATCTACATCTATTTTTTTGTATGCAGTTATTCTGCACATTCATCTCGGTAGAAGAGAAGCTGAGAACTATGTCCGATCTTAGACATCGAGTTCTGCCACCTCAGTTTCTGTCAAAGTGGCCCAAGGAAGCTTTATTTTGCCTGTCGTCACTGCACCCTAATCCGAGTACCCGACCAAAAATTATGTGAGTTCTCCTTATGCATATCTTAGCTTTGATTGAACTGCAGCTTGATATTTTATTCAATAGTTGTCCTTTTATTTATTCTATTCAATTTTGTCCCCTTGTCAAAAATAATTTGCATTCTAATTGACGAAATATCATATACAATTAATGGGAGAGGAATTTTATTTTGCAGTTGTCGGGTAGGTTTAGATGTTAGAATATTATAGATTAAAGTGGGATCGGGGGATAATGTTAGGTTTTGGGAGGATTGGTGGTGTGGTAACTCGTCTCTGTCAATTCAACACCTCTCTTTGTACGCTTGTTCGCTGAAAAAGAATTGTCCAATTAAAGATTGTCTAATTCAAAGCGGTAGCAATCATTCTTGGATTTGGGCTTCAGGAGGAATTTCAATTATTGGGATATTACGGAGGTTGTATTTCTTTTTTATCTCCTGAACTCTTTTTACTTAAGGGAGAACGATCTAGATAGGAGGAATGGTTCAAGGCTAAGGATAAGGTTTTTGCAGTCCACTCTTTCTATAAATGTTTACTTCGGTCTTTAGAAATTTTTTTCTCGGCCTTCATCATTTGGTCCGCTTTGGTTCCTTCTAAGGTTTCTTTCTTTGTGTGGCTTGTTTCCTTCCTTAAGTAGAATTCTCACTTGGGATAATTTAATTTCCGGAGGTTTGATTACTACAAATTTTTGCTCTATATGTTCAAGAGATGGAAAATTTGTGAATCACATTTTAATTCATTGTCATTTTTCTCGGGATATGTAGACGTTTTCTGTTTCATTTCCAAGTGGATTGGGTATTACCTCAATTTTTCTTTTCGCTTTAGGAAGGGTGGTCCTTCAATACCTTCTCTCTTAGAAAGAGACATCTTTGGACTATCCTTCCCTTTGCCATTGCTTGGGGCTTATGGAAACAACAAGGTGTTCCAAAGCAAGGTGAGTATGTCCCACTCCGTGTTATTGGAGATTTTGGGCCTTCTGTACTTATGGTCCAAGTTGAGTAGGGATTTCGTGAGAATTTATTTCTAGTACTTTGTTTTTAGATGGAGTTTGATTTGTGACTTGTAGGTTTTTTTTTTTTTAGCTTTTCTTTTTTGTTGTTTTTGTTTGTGGTTGTTCTTCCTTGTTTAGGGGTTATCTCAACCTCCCCTCGTTTTTTTTTCTTATCAATACAATTTTATACTTAATAAAAAAATTTATTACAGTAAAAGATGTGATCATGAGTGTGGGGGATATTTCTTATCTCCTACTCTTCAAGATATGTGTTACAATTGATGATCAGATCTTCCTTGAGATCAAGTTAGATCTTAATTAAGTTGCAGGGCAAGAAGAAGAGAACTTGTGTAAGAGTATTACGAGTGACTTGTGCCTCATACCTTGAATAGGAGAAGTCTCCCTATTTATAGATTGGACTCATTAAAGAAGGCAGTAAATTCAGTTGTAACTACTAACCCATGTTTTCTAGTATTTATGATAATAAAAGCCCATGATGCTTTGGTAATAATGAAGACACTCATGGTTTTTGTAATGAGTGGCCTTAAATATGTAACTGCTTTAACTCGGTGACTTTTCAATTTCTCGTGTTGACTCAGTAGAGTTATGTGTTTGCAACTCTGTCGGGCACCATGTATGTTTTACTTTAATGGTAGAGCATATTGTAATGCCTTTTGCTACTTGAGTAGCTTTATGGTAATTTAGTTATAATACTCTGTTATGTTGCTACTTGGGTAGCTTCACATAATTCCCTTAGTGTATTAATCTCTTTAGAATAATTCTCAAAAGTAGAAGGAGGAGTAGTAAAAGTAGTAGTAACAACAGTACTAGTGTTAGTTACTGAGCAAAAGTAGGAGAAGAAGAAGTAATAGCAGTAGTAGTTGCTGAACAAAGCAGGAGAGGATGAAGAAGTAGTAGCAGCAATAGCTGTTGCTGCTGCTGATAGAACTTGGTTGAATCACTTTAGTGTTTGAAGGAAAGGTTGGATGAAAATAGCAAGGGGTCGGCTCCTTAAGGAGTATGTACCTCTTTCAGATGAAAATAGCAAGGGGTCAACTCTTTGAGGAGTCCAACCTTCAAATGAAAATGTTAAGGAGCCTGGACCTCCTTCAGATGAAGATACCAAGAGGTCAGCTCCTTGAGGAGGCCGAACCTCCTTGAGGGTTGATGGGGTGAAAGGGTTGGCTCCAATAGGGAGGTTGAACTCCCTTGAGGTTTGGAAGAATGAAGGGATCGACTCCACTAGGGAGGCCTAACCTCTTTGAAGTTTGGTTAAGTGAAGGGGTTAACTCCAATAGGGAGGCCGAACCCCCTTGAGGTTGAGAGGGGGTGAAGGGGTCGGCCAATATAGAAGTCGAACAACCTTGGGCCATGGTTAAAGGGTCGGATCCCTTTTTGTTGAACAGACTAGGGTATGGGTCGGACCTATGGTACTTAGTTAATCGGGTTGAACCTGATCTGAATGCCTGGATTTGACAACTTTACTAATCCCAGTAAGTGTGATTTTTTTGGTTCCTACAATGAGCATGACATATTATTAAAAAAAATAAAAAAATTTAGGCACATATGGGAAAGTCACGTGATACATGAACATTCTTGAATGATAATCTTGTCTTGATTTTCATTATGGCAATGTACCTAGAAAGTTAATTTTGTGGGTATTGTGGAAGAAATGACTCCTAAACGGATGTACTAATGTAATTAAGAACTTATATGAGAGTGTTGTGACTACTGTGAGAACAAATAGGGAGGAGGGAGGAGACAAACGAGTTCCATTTTCAATTGGTTTATATCAAGGACTAGCTCTTAGTCCGTATCTATTTACACTTATTATAGAAAAAGTAACTCATCATATTCAAGAGGAAGTCCCCTGGTGTATGTCATTTATTTGTAGGTGATGTGGTGTTATTTGATGAGACTATTGAAGGAGTCCACACAAACTAGAACTCTAAAAAGTTACTTTGGAGCCCAAGGATTTCAGAATAAGTAGAACCAAGACAGAGTGTATGGAGTGCAAAATTAATAATTACACTAGTAAAGAGAAATGACATGTAAAAAAGTGATGGACATGAAATGCCCTGAAAAAAGATTTTTCATTACTGTGGTTCTATTATCGATAAGGATGGAAGAGATTTAGGAGGATGCTATTTATAGAATTAGAGCTAAATGGCAAGTGGAGGTTTGCTTCTAGAGTACTACGCAACCGATGCATCCCAATTGAACTAGAAGAAAAATTGTGTAAGACGATTGTAATATAGAGTTGAATAACATGTGCATAGATTGATTGTAGTGGAGATGAGGATGTTGAGATGGATGAATGGAAAAACTAGGAAAGGCCAAATTAAAAATCAATGTACTAAAAAAAATTATGGCTGTGTAGGTGATATAGTGCATAAAGTCAATCGAGATGGTTTGATAATGTACTATGAAGGCCAATTACAACCCTAGTTAGAAAGAATGGGCAAGTGGAGGTTTAAATGACTCAGATGAAGATGAAAATGAACGTGTATTGAGTTAGAGCATATATGAACGCACTAGAAAGGTATGGCTTTTTATAGAATTTAATGGAGGAATAAAATCTGTTCACGTGACCCCTAATATTTGGGAAAGGCATTGACGATGATGACAATGATATTTTTCTCTAAATGAAGTTTAAATTGTTGCCACCACGGTGACATAGATCATATCAGGGATTTAGTTATCCAATATGCCTGTTTATGTTATAATGCAAATAAGAAGGCAGACTTACTGGTCAAATAGGGTCTCTAAGACACATTTCCTCTCAAGGAACAAATAGGTAGCTTGTTCTGTGCTGAAACGAGATTTGAACTATGCTCTAAACTTTTTTACGCAGAAGGAGATAAATGCTTTCACTGTTGTTGTATAGGTAAGTAGTGCAATCATTTTTAACTTGTTACAAGTGTATGCAAATGGAAAGATCAAACCGCCCTTCTACAGAAGAGGATTAGAAATGTACAAAGAACCACAAGCTAGTGGTGCATGGAAATGCTCATGCATCTATGGTAGAAACTGATGGAAGCTATTTCTTTAGCAATATATGTGGATGAAGAAACCTGAAACTGGAGTATAAGCTGACTATTAAATCTTAGTACTATGGAAAAAATTTAGAAGATGAAAACTGATCATTGAAATGATAATTGATACAACAGAAGAAGAAGCTATCAATTCTTTTTCCAGATCCAAAGCCTTAAAAGAGGTCTATGGGCTCATATGGTTGTTTGTCCCTATTTTTACTCCTGTGGACATGAGAGTCTAACTTGATCGGAATAAAATCTGAAAGACGGGAGAGCAACGTCTGGTGTCAAACAATCGTATAGTAGTTTGTTTGGTTGTAAGCCCATAGCAGGTTCTGTCTTTAAAGCTAGAATTCCCAATTGTGTCCTGCTTCTTTCTTTTGAAAGAGATGGGAGAATCTCCTAGATACAAGGTTTTTACAGTTTCCTAGGTCAAAACATCTGTTTTCACTGTTAGATTAGTAGCAACTGTAGTACATTGGAGAGTCTTCTATAATGAATAATTCTTTCAGCAACAACTTTTTAGTAATTTATTTTATACTATCTTTTTCATGGAAATAGAAATCTATGAGAATTGTAAGAATCTCGTGTTCCAGGACAGAATCATTTGATCCATATTGGATTTTATTATCAATAAAATGACAAGATTCCGCTCTTATCATTATATGATGTTTGCCCTCACATGAGAGTCAAGTAAGGTTTACGCATGTATGTTTCCAGCATAAACTGTTTGATAGCAGGAACTTTTTGGACGATGTTGAGGGGATTGTAAGTGACTAAATCAAGTTTTATTTGTAATTTCTAGGATTAGAAATGTTCCCATTCAGTGTGGCAAAGCTTACCGTTAAGCTCAAGAAGATTGTCAACTGCCTTATTTAGAAAAGAAAGAAGAGTGTCAATCATCTTAGCATTGACGTGCTTAAGCTGAAATCAGTTAATCACTATTTTAGCATAGTTATGAATAACTTCGTGCGTTAAAGAAGTTATATAAGTTGTTATATTTCTTTATTACAATTGAGTAGTTTTGAGAATCAATATTCTTTATTACTTTTAACATTGTTGCAGAGAGCACTCCCTCCTCACTTGTGCTTAAAATTTTACACTTAATCAACTTTTCGTTGGTCCTTAATTTACTTTCTGTGTTGGATATATTCCAGTGAGGTGGTACAGAGTGAATTTCTAAATGTACTAAATGATAGTTTGGAAGAGCGTGAAGCTGCTATAAAGCTAAGGGAAGAAATCGAAGAGCAGGAGTTGCTGCTCGAATTCCTTCTGCAGATGCAACAAAGAAAACAAGAAACTGCTGATAAGTTGCAAGATACCATTTCTTTCCTGTCTTCTGACATCGAAGAAGTTACGAAGCAGCAATCGATCACTTATAAAAAGGGAGGTTCATTCCCAGAGCTGAAGAAGGATGATCCTTCTTTTAGAAATGAGGATTTGGCAGGCTTGGGTTCCAGAAAGCGTTCCAGGACCGAACTTCATATTCATGGTGCTGAGGAATTTAGTGAACATCCAGATGAGGTTGACAAGTCGTCAGATGCACAAACCGAGAATCGGGAAAGTATTCTGTCTAAAAGTTCTCGATTGATGAAGAACTTTAAGAAACTGGAGTCAGCTTATTTTTCAACAAGATGTAGGCTGATCAATCCGACAACGAAATTTCTGAACAGATTTTCTCAAATTAGTAGTAATGGTCGAGGTTCAATTGTGAATACTGAAAGAAGTTCGGTCGATAATTTGGTGCCCAAGCATGGACACAGTGAAGGTCGAAGTGGATGGATAAATCCATTTCTTGAGGGCCTTTGCAAGTATCTTTCTTTCAGCAAGTTGAAAGTTAGGGCTGACATGAAACAAGGGGATCTGCTAAATTCTTCCAACTTGGTATGTTCATTGAGTTTTGATCGAGACAAAGAATTTTTTGCTACAGCGGGTGTAAATAGGAAAATTAAAATATTTGAATGTGACATGATCTTAAGTGAAGATCGTGACATTCATTATCCTGTAGTGGAGATGGTTAGTAAATCAAAACTTAGCAGCATATGTTGGAATAGTTATATCAAGAGTCAGATAGCTTCAAGTGACTTCGAAGGTGTTGTGCAGGTAGGCCAAGCATCATATTTTGTTCCATTTTATAGCTTTCTGATTAGAAGGTATTTGAGTGGCTCCTTTCAAATGTCTTCAGGTATGGGATGTTACACAAAGTCAAGTCTGTATGTCAATGAGGGAGCATGAGAGACGTGTATGGTCCGTTGATTTTTCATTAGCAGATCCAACGAAATTGGCTAGTGGAAGTGATGATGGTGCTGTTAAGCTATGGAATATCAATCAGGCAATTCTATTTTTGCACTTGGTGGATGTCAGCTTTGAAACTAAACGTACTGTAGTCATCTAATTATCATTACTATATTGATTCCAAATCTAGATGTATAATAAATTATTTTTCTTACGTTGTGTCCCAACTGCAGGGAGGAAGTGTTGGTACAATCAAAACAAAGGCCAATGTTTGCTGTGTTCAGTTCCCTCCAGATTCTTCACGTTCTCTTGCATTTGGTTCTGCAGATCATAACATCTATTGCTATGATCTTCGTAACACACGAACGCCTTTGTGCACATTAATTGGTCACAGTAAGACTGTGAGTTATGTCAAGTTTTTAGACTCAAAGACTCTTGTTTCAGCGTCCACGGATAACACACTGAAGCTTTGGGATTTATCGGCATGCACATCGCGGGTACTTGACAATCCTCTCCAAACATTCACAGGGCACACAAATGTAAAGGTGCTCATCAATTTGAATTAAGATTCTCGATTCTCATAGTGTAAATTTGTTTCTTCCATGACTGTAGTTCAAGCTTGTTGCCAATGTACCTCTGTTAATTTAGTGAATTTTTTCTTGGTGAATTGGTTATTCATTTCCTTTTCGATTGAACAAGAGAAGACACAAGTTTTGCAATACCATGAATTAGTACAAAGAAGATCCGCAGCTACGGAAAATCAATATTAAAAATACTGGTCTGGCATTATATAAAACCAACATTTAATGATTTTGTTGGCACTTGAGAAAAACGTGTATATGATTACCCAACTTCTGAACTCAAATTTTACAAATTATTGGTATCAGCCTTAACCTCTAGTTGCCTTGTAGCTTTCTTGAAGTAGCCTTGTAGCTTTCTTGAAGTACAGGGACGATGTGTCTTCATTGGAATTCATAGCTATGATGAGACCTTGAACTTTAAAATTTCTGAGGATAACTTTAACCCTGATCAGCCTAGGATTATGAGTCCTGAATCCATCAATTCAGTTCCTTTTCTTCTTCTTTTTTTCTATTTTAGCACTTTATTAGTGTCCCCATCCCCCTTCAGGGTTCCACACTTGAAAACAGATTTTTAATTAGAACTAAGAGCTAAAATGCAAAGCACCTTAAATTTGCTTCAAGATTTTAACCACTTTCTCAGTTTGAACTTATTACCATCAAGAATCATGATTTCCTATTTGTTTTTATTAGAACACTTCCCCCACCCTTTATTTTTTTTGTAGATTTTCCAATAAGAGAAGATACGGTGTTCTTTGTAGGACTTTCAATCTCTTCCAAAATTCTTTTGTATCCAATTATACACTTTCGAACAGACCACAAAAAGATTCCAAAATCCCTCAAAGACAAGGATGTGGCTGAGGTGAAGAACATCTTGTACACCAGACAAAAGTTCATGAGAGCTGACCTTAATACGGAATAATTGGACATTATCCTTTTGGAATTTTTTCGGAACAAAACATGAGCATGGAGGCTACTGACAAAAGGAAGTTCAGATATTCTACTAACTAGGAGACTGACTGATAAGTGGAGGAGGTTCAGATGTTCTACTAATGAGACCATGTTGGATTCGCCAATAAGTTGATAAATATTAACTTTTCAGTCATGATAAAATCTGTTTTGAACCTGATTTTCCTACCTTAAATCTGAGGATCCATTCTGATATTTATTGCAATTAAGGGATGAACAGGTGGAAAAATTATTGATAAATTTCTGTTGCTAATGTAACACAGTATTCAGTTTTCCTAATAATATTTTTCCCATATTATTATTTGCATATATCACTTGTGAATATCTCTATTCATGGTTCTGATGCGAATTTTGCTTGTTCCCAGAATTTTGTGGGTCTATCTACATCTGATGGGTACATTGCCACAGGCTCAGAAACTAATGAGGTACTTCATATAACAACTAAATTTTTTTATTGTGCGATAGCTTTTGATTCCTACCATTAGAATCATGGTTTAAAATATCGGAATATATCGTCGATACGTATCGGTATCAACCAAGATCGATACGAAACATTGAATGTTTCAGGAAAGTATCAGCTTTTATTGAATGTATTGACCGATAACCAAAACATTCAATTAATACGATATTTTAAACAATGATGTCCATCACATGGACAATAGGTGAGTGAAGCTATTCTCCTAAAATTTGATTGTCTGAAGTAGAATGGTGGTTAAGGCATGCCTTATGAGCTGATGAGAAGTCGTAAAATATTAGCGTCTCGTCATATTAAGATTAAAATATCTTCTCGCAAATTGAATTTCATTATCTGCCTGTTTGATATGATATGAATTTCAGACTTTTCATTTCAATCTTTCAAGTGCAAGTATATCCCTACATCAATATGATGGGCACCTGCTTACCTTCTAACAAAATCATAGACAACTTGCCCTGATGGGGACATGGCATACATAGGCTGTAGCCACTTTGATACTGGAGTTATCCAAGGACGCTACTTAGCTAAGTTAAGCTATTTTATTTGATATAGGCTTTTTTCTCTTCAGACAATGGAACCATTGGCTCATCGAAGCACCCAAACTCATAACTGAGTAGTTTGGTAGGACATCTCTAAGTTCCACATCACATATTTCATTTTTCTATCTAGCAATCCTTTTAGTTTGGGGATGTACACATTATGTTGATGAGTTTACCACATCATTTGTTTAGGCTGACAGTCGATTCAATCGTAATTAATGTTTAGTGTTGCATGTATACTTTACACTGTTTTTTACTCCAGTCTGTGGGGTCCACATGAGATCAGTTAAGGGCTGATATTTGTGAGTCTGATCTCCTCACCATGGAGGTTGTCCGTGCCAAGAATGGTCCCCATCTTAAACTTTCAATTCTGTCAAAAGAAGATTAACATTTGAAAATTTGGAAATTTATTTCACCCCAAACTTCAATTCCATCATTCATAGGGTAAGAAGTTTCACAGTGGTTAAAATTTCATTTTGGAGGATGTTTGAATCATGGAAAAAATCAAACAGAATAATTTTTTCTCAATTTTATCACACTTTCCATGCTTATACGAATCTATAAAATCCTTCATTTTTATCATAAAATCCTATCTTGTTCTTAAGGTTTGAAGGAGATAGGATTGCAAGGTTAAAAGTTAGGGTTAAAAATCCCTAGAGGTCACATATGATGGGTTTGGGAAGAAAAATCAAAGGTATTTGGTTATGGTTGTAGTCAACGACATTTTCGTCATTTTGATAAGTCTCTTAAAGAATGCCATGAAGAACCCGTCTGGACCCGGAGCTTTGTCCCCACTCATAGAAGTAATCCCAAGTTTCACCTAAATCTATCCAACCAAGTCCTATCTTCCTGAGACAATGTGTTAAATCTAAGTTGTCGGGTCTTGGTCTCTTTGAGACAATGTGCCAAACATTTTTCAATATATGGGTTAGAAGACTCAGAGTGGGCTGATTTTTTGTGAGGATGATCTCTATGGTGAGGGTATCATCCTCAAAAAATATCAGCCCATTATGAAACTTCTAACCACATCAAAAATGGCGTACAAATAATTGATGGTCAACGATTCTTCAACATGTAAACTAGGGTTAGAAGTTTCAGAATGGGTTGATTGTTTTAGGATGATCTCCTCATCATAAAGATCATCATCATCAAAAATCAACCCATTTCGAAACTTCTAACCCATATATTAAAAGATGTTTGGCTTTATTTAGGCCCTCCGACGCCCCATATGTATATGTAGGGTTAGGATCAAGGGACATATGAAAAAACATATGTAAAAACAATGTAACATTAATAAAATTTCAAAATATGGGTTAGAAGTTTCAGATTGAGCTGATTTTTTGTGATGATGATCTTTATGATGGGAAGATCATCTGAAAAAAAAAAATCAGTCCAATCTGAAACTTCTAACCCCATTAAAAGTGATTTAGAATGTGGACCGTCAATTTTTGCCAATTTTTGTCAATAATTTGTAAATCACTTTTGATGTATTTAGAAGTTTCAGATTGAGCTGATTTTTTGTGAGGATGATCTTTTCATCATAGTGACCATCCTTGCAAAAAATCAGCTCAATCCAAAACCTCTAACCCATATTTTGAAAAACCATTGTTTTTACATATGTCCCTTGAACCGCCCCCTATATATATATATACATGGAAAATGTTCAGCACCCTATTATTTACCCTACGTTTTGCCCTATCCTACATGTTTTGCCCTACATTGGTTAGAAGTTTTGAAATGGGCTGATTTTTTAAGAGGATGATCTCTATGGTGAGAAGATCATCCTCACCAAAAATCAGTTCATTCCGAAACTTCTAGCCCCATGTTTACAAGTTGAAGAATTGTGGACCGTCCATTTTTTGTAAGCCATTTTTTATGGGGTTAGATGTTTCAGAATGGGCTGATTTTTGGTGAGGATGATCTCCTCACCATAGAGATCACCCTCACAAAAAATCAGCCCATTCCAAAACTTCTAACCCATGTAAAACAAAACATGTAGGGTAAATAATAGGGTGCTGAACATGCCATATATATATAGGTCCCGTTCGGCACCCTAAGCTTTACCCTACACTTTAACAAATGTGTTTTGTCCTAAATGGGTTAGAAGTTTCGGAATGGGCTGATTTTTGGTGAGGATGATCTCTATGGTGAGGAGATCATCCTCACCAAAATTCAGCTCATTCCAAAACTTCTAACCCCATAAAAAATGATTTACAAAAAAAGGACGGTCCACGATTTTTCAACTTGTAAACATGGGGCTAAAAATTTCGGAATGGGCTGATTTTTGAGGAGGATGATCTTCTAATCATAGAGATCATCTTCACCAAAAATCAGCCCATTCCAAAACTTCTAACCCATGTAGGACAAAACACGTTTGTTAAAGTGTAGGGTAAAGCTTAGGGTGTTGAACATTTCCATATATATATATATATATATATATGGGTAGCGTTCAATGGCAAAACATTTTTCAAAACATGAGTTAGAAGTTTTGGAATGGGCTGATTTTTTTGGTGAGGATGATCTCTACGGTGAGGAGATCATCCTCACCAAAAATCAGCCCATTCCAAAACTTCTAACCCATGTTTACAAGTTGAAAAATCGTGGACCGTCCATTTTTTGTAAACTGTTTTTGATGGGGTTAGAAGTTTTGGTATGGGCTGATTTTTGGTGACCGTAGAGATCATCCTTACCAAAAATCAGCCAATTCCAAAACTTCTAACTCAAGTTTTGAAAAATGTTTTGCCAAAAAGTTTGCCATTGAACGTGACCCTATATATATATAGATGGGGGTGTTTAGCTGACAATCTTAGGATGACAAAACACTGATAAAATCTTTGTCCTATGTGGCTTAAAAGTTTCAGATTGGGCTAATTTTTTTGTGATCACAAAATCTCTATGGTGAGGAGATCATCCTCACCAAAAATCAGCCCAATCTGAAACATCTAACCCCATCAAATTATTTTATAACTGTCAACCATTGTTTTTTTACCGAAAATTTGTGGCTGGTTTTTGGTGAAGATGATCTCCTCACCATAGTGATCATCCTTACAAAAAATCAGCTCAATCCGAAACTTAAGTCACATGGGACAAATTTTTTCAGCATTTTGTCATTCAAAGATTTTCAGCCAAACTCCCCTATATATATATATATATATATATATAATAAAACACAACAGTTCTCGTCCCATGTTTATCCCTTACATAATGAATTTAGTTGCCTTCTTTTTATTATAAAATCCTCTTACGACTTCCTGTAATAAGGTTATTCGTCTTGTCTTGCATATCCATTGATCGATCCTATCTAGCCAAGCAATCAATGATGTATCCAATTTGGTATTATTTATCTCTTTTTTCTTAATCCTTTATGTGCAATGGTTGCAACTTGCAAGGGGTCAGATGTGTTTTTTTGCATATTGGGGACCACCATTCCACTAATGCTATCCTTGAGTCCTAGTAATTTTTTAACTTTTGTAGAACATATATTTATTTTTTAATTTTAATTTAATATTCAAAAATTAAATTGAGCTTTCTGTAGTAAATTTGCAAATTTCATACAATCTTACAGATAATATTCAAAATTCACAAGTATGGTCGCCAGGTCAGTGCCTAGACGTTACGGTTGTAGAAATTTGGCACAAGTTGTCAATATCTTTCCATTATGAATGACCAATTGGCCACAGAATTCAACCTTTTGTGCTTTTCTTGTTCTTTTTATTTTTTATTTTTTATTGTATTTTTGTTTTTCAATTAGTTTCTACTAAGTTGTGTTGATTCAGCACCTGTCTCCATTCAATAGCTGAATTGTGGATTATTTTGGATCTACAAGATCTAGATCCACACTGGCATCCCTTTTGTTTAACTAAACAAAGTTTGGCTTCCCACCATTTTGAAATCTTCTTCTTTGTGTCAATTTGTTCTTTTGATCATCCTTTCTCATAGTATGTTTTAATCATTTTACTTGCACATTCAAGGGATATTTAATCATGCCCACATGTTAAACTTAAATGATCTTTTATGAGATACTAGTCTACTTTTTGGATAACATGACTTTCCACCTTTACGGGATATACTTTATCATGTCCACTTGTTACCCTTAAATTACTTTTTAGGAGATACTGATTTACTTTTAGGAGTTTTAATCCATGATCCTGTCTATTGTCTTCATGTAGAAGCATGTCATGCCTAGACCTTGACATGGATCATCATCGTCTTTCGCCTTATTCCAATTACTGGGATCAGCCACATGGATCCGATCCTGGGTCTCACTTACTTGGATTTTTTAATTTTTTTTAGATGTCGCGGGTGGGACTAATCCCACAGTCACACATGTCGCCCCCTCGGAAAGTCCTACGTACAACAGGTTGACTCAAGGGTCAACTGATCGCGGAGGGTGGCCCAAAGAATTCATAGCTCGTGGGGTTTCGAACGCTTGACCTACCCTTCCCGAGGAGGTTATTAACCCCTTGGTTTTCACTTATTTGGATACGAAACTAGAAACAGATTACAAAAATTTAGAACTTCAAACAGATTACAAATGAAGGAAGATGACTGAGAGAAGAGAACATAATAGGACACATAGGGTTTGGGAGGGGTGTCCAATAACAATGAAAATTGCATCTCTCGCTTCGACAATAAAAATTTGCGAAGTCTGTTAAGTTCTTGTTTTGCTTTAGTTTAAAGATTGATTTCAAGACTATCATGCACAGATGCAATCAGACCTTTTAGTTTAAAATAATATGTAAACCTTCTGCTTATTTGCTTTTATGAAAGATCTTTAAAATTTCATTGTCTGAAGGTATCAACATATTGCCCATATCCAACTATGTATCTGATGATAGATCTGTGTAGTAGTATTTTAGTATATCATAGATCAACTTTTTACAGCTTAAGCTCTTTTTTCCCCCCTTTTTCATTTTTAATGATTCCACTTTCCTAGATTTTCATTTGTTTCAGCCAAACCTCGAATAAGAGACCATCTTTTTAATCGTTTTTAATTATGGAATCAGATTATGAAGAATGTCATGGAGATCCTGTACCTCTCATTTTCCATCTTAGTCATATTTCCATGCTCTCTTGAAACAGGTTTTCATCTACCACAAAGCGTTCCCTATGCCAGTTTTGTCGTTCAAATTCAACAGCACGGACCCACTCTCTGGTCACCAAGTGGATGATGGTACACAGTTCGTCTCCTCTGTATGTTGGCGTAGTCAATCCACTACCTTAGTTGCTGCCAACTCCACTGGGAATATCAAACTCCTAGAGATGGTTTGATTTGCTCTGTGACCTTATAATATTCAATTATCCCATCAAACAGTTTTTAAAAAAAAAATAAAGAGAAAAAGGGGCCTTTGGTTGGGTAAAAGGGAAACTAAAACCAGGGGCCATGTTACTGAGATTCGATGGTGAAGAAAACAATAATAATCTTGTAATGAAGGCCTGTAGAATTCTGAAATTTTATTGATAATTCTTAGATCAATATTACATGAACTCTGATAGTTTATAAGAATTACATAAACCAAGATAATGAAACTAACTTAACATAAATTTTCTAATTTATTAGAACTTCCTAACGTAGAATATCTTAATTGATATTGCTACATATATTATTCTCCGACACTACTTTCTTTATAACAAACTCCCGCAATTGCATGGTCTTTTGAGGAAGGAATATGCAATTGGGTTCAATTAATAATTTCTCTCAAGAGTTCAATTTTATTTCTTGGTTGTTATTGCCTGAATGTGAAGTTCATCACTGTTGTATCTCACTCTGGTTTGTTTTTTAATCTGTCGGAGTCGGTGGTCTATAAGACAAGGTTTGTCATGATCTCTCCCAAGAGCAGAGAAATTAGAATCTCTTTCATCACAACCTTTCATTTGTGAAGAGATACATTAATAATGATACATTGTATCTCATGCACCTTAATACAATGCATCTTATTCTCTAATAAGGCTGTTGTTCAATTTTGACATTAGAGGTGGGGAGGGGAAGGAATTGATTAATTGTATTGTAGAAAGAAATTTAAAATAAAAATTAGAGAAAAAAAGGGAGGGAAATGAAAATGAAAAGCAGAGATTTGTATCAAGGAATTAATGCTTGTAATATATATCATTGTGATATTTTCCCAATTTATGTAGTTTATTTTCTGATGAGATTTGGCATTACTTGTATTATTCTCAAAGAATATAATGCTTGAGAGTTGGTCTTGCTTTCCAATACTCTTTTCCAAATGTAGCTTCTTTAAAACAAGTAAGAATGTTGATTTAAGTGTTTCTATTTTCTCTCTTGGAAACTATATTTCGTAGGCTTGGGATCTGTTTGACTAATGAGAAAAAATTAAAAATAGAAAACGAAATCACAACTGTTAAACCATGAAATCCAACGATTGGGATTTATCTTAAATGCACGACTTTAGAGTTAATTTGCAATGTCCCAAAGCAACTGAGCTATAGGTCTAAGCCCAAAATGTGATGTGATGTAATGCATTATTATTATTTACGATACATATTTGATCCCTGACCATTGGATTTCATGTTTTAACAGTTAGGATTTTGTATTTCTTTTCATCAATCACGAACACCATCAGCCCATATTTTTTTGTATTAAAGGTATGTTTGATTGCATGAAAAGTGACTTTCCATGGAATTTGAAATCCATGGAAAAATAGTTGTGGAAAATAGGTAAGGTTGGAAAATCAAATTTCATTATTTGATTTTACTTGGACAAAATCATGGAAAATAATAGAAAAAAGAAGAAGAGGAGGAGGGGGAGAGGAAGAAGAAGATGAGGAGGAAGAGGGAGGGGAGAGGATGTGGCGGCGATGGCAAGGGTAGCGATGACGGAGATGATGGCGGCAGAGGCGACGGCTATAGTGGCGACGACTACGACGACGATGGAAGTAAGTGAGGAAGAAGATGGGAGAACGTGGCGGTGATGGTGGCGACGGTGGCAGCGGAGGAGGTAAGTAAGAAAGAAGATGATGAGGAAGATCGGGGGAGAAAGTGGTGGTGGTGGTGGCGAAGGAGGCAAGAGAGAAAAGGTGGCCAGAGATGATGATAATGGAGACGACGATGGTGACGACGACGAGGTTAGTGTAATGGTATTGGTGGTGGTAGGGAAGAAGATGATATGGGTGGGAAAGAATTGGGTATGGAAAATATGGGTGGATTTCACTTTTCCACCCATATGGGTGGGAAAGTGAAATCCATGTTTTGGTGGACTTTTTGAAGGGGGTGGAAAATGAATTTCCATTTCCATATGCAATCAAACACTTGAAAAATGTCATTTTCCTTGAAAAATGTCATTTTCAATGAAAATTGATTTTCCACCATATTTTCCATGTGCAATCAAACATACCAAATGGAATCATTAGTAAGCTCTTTTCCTTGTATTTTGTTACTTTAATGGTTGAGATGATCACTTGAATTTCCAAACCAACCTTTTTGGTTGTAGTCTTCTATGAAAGACTAGCGCAAAATGGCCAAAATACTCCAATTCTTGCCAAAATTCCCCTCTCCTCCTCTTAGGGCTGGCAACAGGTTGGTGTGGTACCAGATCAGTGCCACTCCATTACTAATATGAATTTTTTTAAAAATGTACCCGATCCGAACGAATTAATGAATATGTGAACTGAATCCGATCTATTTCATTTCATCCTTAATCCAAGACTGATTCAGTCCAATCCGTACACATACCTTATTTTCAAATTATCAATGGTCAAAAAAATTTAACAAATTTACTTTTCTATTATAAATATAGAGGGAAATAAAAAAGATTAAAACCTTTTATCTGTATGTATTTATATGAAATTAAGAATAATAATAATAAATTATTGAAATATATTATGATTGGATTGGGGGTACATCTGAATCTCATCCAAAATTATTTTGGGTATAAGATTTCAATTTGAAAATCCAAATTTTCATATTTTTGGACCGATTCAGACATCGGGTATATTTCGGATCATTGCCAGCCCTACCCCTATGCCCCACCAAGCCTAGCATCATCAACCACTTCAATCTTTTACTCTCTAGGGTGGAAACTCCTATATATTTGGTAATCTTTGTTTTTGTTTTTTTGCCCATAAATTCTACTTCTTTACCCACCCCCCTAAAAAAGCCTATGATCTTCAACCCCAAAATCTTTAATTATTTTATTATCATTGATTTAAAAAAAAAAAAAAAAACCAAGAAATTAATCAAATCAAGTGGGGAACAAGGTGATAACGCTATTAAAACCTAAGGTTGAAGATGAAACTTAATTTGAAATAAATCAAGGGTTTTTTTTATAAGAGATTGAAAATGAGGGTATTTTGATCATTTTATATTACTCTTATTACGAGGCAATGGATCGGATTGGTACACAAACGGACATTGATCTGAATTTTTTGTTTTACATCCAAATCCAATCCGATCCGATTAGACCAATAAAATTTTGAACCAAATGGATCCAACTTTATTGTCAATCAATCCAAAACCGGTTCAATTGAATGCAATTTACATGTATGCTGTAGAAGTTTATGTTAATAAAGACACCAATCAAGTTTAATTTAAAGTATATGTCCACCAAAAGTAAAGAGAGCATGTACTATGTAATAGAAATTAAAAACAAAAAAAACAAAAAAATGAAGAATTAAAATTGACTCTGATTTTTATCATATTAGGATGGGGTTAATCCAAACCCGATCTGAAAATCGATCAGATCTGTAATTTCCAATCTGATCCAAAAATCCAAAATTCGGATACAAATCATATTTTTTAGATCAGAACGGATCAGGGTATCGAAGAAAATCCGACCCATTGTCAACCCTAGCCGAGGGAGGGTATGTCATTGGGTTGTAAAAGAAGGGTTCTAATATATTTTAGAAATTTCAGAAATTTCAGATCAGCCTTGGCCTCATTTGGTGTGGGTCTCACATAATTGTGTAAAATAAAAACACTAAAGGTGATTTGATTACATCCATTCAAATTCTTTACTTTAATTTAAAATTTTATATGATAAAATCTTTAATAATTTAACACTTTATGATCCTTTTTAGGGTAAAAAAAAAGTAATTTATTTAAAATATTATTTTATTTATAATAAAAAAAAAAACTACCAATCCCATTACTTGAGCATCACATGTGATCCTTGAATATCCATGTAAAGTTGAAAGGCATCTTTGTTTGTTTGGATCTTTTTGGATAAAATATACCACCTGAGAGGGGTAGGTATTCCTAACTTTAACTTAACAAATCCAAATAATAATCTTCTAACAACCATCATAATTATTTATTTGTAAATAAAAATTACATTAGTTTAAGTGTTAGATTTATAATTATTTTATTACAATAACTTATAAAGAAAATTACATTTATCGAAGGTAATTAACTATTAGTCGTCACCATTACCAATTTATCCCAAAAATTTAGTTTGGATTAAACTAAACATATTAATTCAAATGTTTTCGTATAAGTTTTTTTTTCTTCTTTATCTGAATCCAATTTTATTTTATTTTATTTTTTTGCCTACGTATCATTTTTTAAGAATCTTCAAAATATACTCATCTTCGTAATTAGGGTTATTACGGATATTTTGTACCTAACTAAATTATCTATCTCCATTGACTTGTTCTTTGTTGCGAATGACTAATCAAAACTATTTTGTAAAATGTAGGATACTTTGATTTTTGTGGATAGGGATGTCGGTACGATACTTTGATTTGGGTTCAGATAAGGACCCGAGCTATAATAATCCATTAAAATTTTAACATATTTGGTAGGTTTGAGCCAAATATGTGATCTAAATTTACCATCCAACAAAAACCCAAGGAATCTTTATCAATGAGTTAGTGGATGTCATCCATCTCAACATCCTCATATTAGTACGTCTTGTCGATGATGGGCACATGTTAAAAAACAATAAATACACCTGGAAAATTAAAATGGGGAGTTTTTCGTAAAAATATATTTAAAAAAAAAATTTATTTTCGATATAAAATTCAACTTCCCAGGTGTATTTATTGCATTTCAACATGTGCCCTCAAGACACACATTAACAAGACCCCATATTAATTAAGGGGTGCTTGTAACGATGTAAGAATTTTTTTTTTCTAAACTAATGCGCCGGACTACACTACACTACAAAAGCATATTATATAATTGGTCGAGCGTTTTCATAATTAAAATGTGATAAAGTTTTAAATAAATTATTAAATACGCTTACTCACTAATTAAGATAAGGTGTAGACAACGATGATGATTACCACCAACTTTTCTTCTTATAAATCATAATAAAATGTATAAAAATATTTGTTTGCTCTTCAAAGCAGTTCACCCTCATCAAATCTTACCACTTTGTGTGATTAAGATCATGCAAAGTGATATTATCAGACATAATTTTATATGGTTAGATACAATAAAATCAAATTATTTTAGAAATAAAAATGGCAAGAAAGTCTAAAAATATCTTTATAATTAATTATTAATGTACCTGTTAATATCAAAAAATTAACCTGTCAGTATCAATTCCTTAAAAATAATGTGGATTAAGATGCTTTTAGTCAATAATGTATATATTCTTATCCCAAGTAGGTATATATTAAGCATGAACTTGTTGATATTTTATTGGTTAACCCGATGACCCGACCCCACTAACCCATTATTTTACTGGTTTGGTATTATGTTTGGGTTGACCCGTTAGGGCCAAGTCAGTTTCGCTTAGACTCGTAAAAATCTACCTTATCCGCTTGTTGGATTGTTCAAACCATGAACGCTCATTGTGATTGATCTTGATAATAAACAAATATCTATGATTAAAATTACCAAAATAACCCTTGTCCTTGTCAATATGAGGACAAAACAGTGACGAAACACCGCGTTTTTCGGTATATTCTCGTACTAATACTATTTTTATCCCCCAATTTATTATTTTAGTGATACCATTTTAAGAAATAAAAAGGGAAAAATTATTTAAAGGACCTTCGTGAGGGGATTTTTTTTAAAATAATCCTTAAGTTCTCAGTAGTTGCTTGACAAGATATTTAGTAAACTTTTTTTCTTTTTAACTTTTCCCTTAGACCTCATCTCCCACGTTTTTTAACGATTGAATGCTTTAATCATTTGAATTCATTATTTTTATTCAAAAATTAGATTTTTAACATCTTAATTGACTTTTGAATATTCTCTTCCGTCGAAAAAGAATTTAAGAAAAATAAGAAATCATTTTTTTAAGTATTTTGAAGATGTATGTAAAAACCTACGATTTTTTGATTTTTTTATCTTAATTTTTAAATAAAAATCAATCAATAATACTTCTTTAGAGTTGAAATCATTTAAATAGGTCGTTATCTCAAATTTTTAGCCGATCTTTTCATGTATTTTAGGCAAAAAAATTCAAAATTTGAAAATGGGTAGATTTTATTAGTGTCGAGTTCACCACTTTTTATTTTAAAAAAACAATGAACTTGACAATATAAAAAAAATGACGAGTTTGACAATAAATAAAAAGTGGTGAACTAAACAATAAATAGTGGTGAGTTTGATAGTAAAAATTATGAACTCGATAATACGAGGGATCATTAAGAAAGAAAAAGCTTACTAATATTTAGAAAGAAACCCTTCCGTGAGGGCCCTCTAAGTAATTTGTCCAATAGAAAATAATTTTAACACCCTGTACTTTACAAAATTGTTAAACACTACCTTAACTTAGTAAATCAACCCAATTAACTAGCATTCAAGAAGAATTTGTTGCTATGAGGCTCATCTAATTATCTCATCCAACTTATTTTACAAGACTTGGATGATTGATCAAAAATATAATCTTTAAATGATAGTGGGCCCAAAAGAATGTGTGGGTAATATTTTCTTTTTTTGATAATCGATTATCCTATAAATAGTGGATTGGCCCGTATATGAGCTTTTCCCAAACCATAGACCATGGTCTTATCCAATGATTAATCTCGAGGCACGTGCAACACCTGCACATCGCACACATTAGTTAATGTGCAACACTTTTAGGGATAGTGAAACATGTTCACGAAAAAACTTATTTTTTCATGATTTTCATAAAATCTCTATATAATTGTCTATGATTTTTCATCACTAATTAATGCAACACTTTTAGGTAAATTTTTCAACATGTTAGTTAGTAAAATATCAATCTGCATGATATGATTTTGCTTTTCGATATCTATATCCTTCACGGCATCGACATCAAACTTTTGATGTTAAAATAAACAGTGAATTTTGCTGATGTGGTGATTTATGTGAGTTTTGATAGAAGATTTCATCAAAACAAGTTGGTCCCACACCCATCGAGATAAGTTCAAACGTCACGTCTTTGGATTACAACACGAGCGATCCACATCAGATCCTGAGCTGGTAGCATCTGTGGTGGCCCACACATGTTTTTCTATTTCTTAGTGTGGTCCCTACACCTCGAGATCTGGATAAGAACACTATTTTTGTAATTATATCTTTATTGACGAGAAATAAATAAATAAATAATTAAAAAAATATCAAATATATTATATTATAATATAAGATTTATTTGAGTGTGTATAGATAAATCAGGACCCTCAAATTATTAAAGTTAGACCAACGTGGATCCTTGCTGTCCTACACACTGATCCATCTAATCTACTTGTCCTAATCCTGATCGCCCAATCACATAATGCTACGTGGATTAGTTGGGCCCACAATCATGTGCGCGGCAATTCGTTCGTCCACGAAGGCCCAATTGGTCCCACTTCGTAGTCAAATCTAATCTATATAAATGGCTCGGATATCAATGACATTCTATAGTTCAATTTACAACAACAACACGTGAATTGTGTTTGAGAGAGAGAGAGAGTGTTTTAGCCTAACCTTAAAGAGGATCATGGCCGGTGCTACGGGGAAAATTCCGGTGGGTCACCGGATTCCGGTCAATGTTGATCATGAATTAGAATTTTCCGATGGAGTGGTGAGTTTTGCCGATATGGTCTTTGGGTTTTTCGAGGACGAAGGTGAAGGGTCGACGACCGGAAGTTTTAGTAGCGGTGACGATAGTGTTGAGGATCTCGAGGAAGATCAGAGTTTGAATTTGGGAGATTTGGGTGAGAGTAAAGCTTTCTGGGAAGATCAACACCAGATTCTTCAAGTAAGTGTGTTAAGCTTTTAGGAAACATGGGGAATATTTATTTGATATGGTACTTGGCTGATGGATAGTAATCAGTTTGATTGATAAATTTGATCTAATGTTTTACAGGCAACTTTGTATAGAACAAGCTCTCTAGAATCAAAGATCAGACGCGCAACGAAAGAGGCGTTGAGGGAATCCCAATTGAGTGGACCCATTTGTTCATGCTGGAAACGGGTCTCCGGTGGATGTCGAGATTGTTTGCTTAAAGACGTTTCCGATCGTCTTGGAAAGGTTGGATTCAATAGTGCTGTTTGCAAATCCAAGTGGAGGAGATCACCAGATATCCCATCAGGTAAACAATCAAACAAACACATCTTATGGTCTCAAATTTGGGTTCATGGTTTGCCACCCTAGATGATTCTTTTCTTAGTTCACTTAGGTTCTTTATTTCGATAATTCGAGATATATATAATTCAAGTATACAAGTTACAAGTATCACTATAATGTTGAAAATTTTCCGGTTTTTAAATGAATCTTGTTCCTTCATTCAATTTTGTCTAAAATCACGTCTTCTGATGATGTAATTGTGTGTAATTATATCCGCTCTTACAATCTCAATCCATGCTCATTTTCGTGTTTGAATCAATTAACAATCCAACATATAAACCTACCCATCATTGCCTATGGGGTCTATATGATGATCTTGACGGTTCAATAAGTTAATCTCTTAGATTTTCAAAGAATTTCATTATTAATTTCTACTCAAATAATTCAATTGAACTATATATGTGACTGATTGATTATATGGCATGGTTCTTTCAGGAGAACACACATATATGGATGTTGTGGACAAACCAAGTTCTAAGAAAGGTGAGGTGAGGGTGGTGATTGAGTTAAATTTTCGGGCTGAGTTCGAGATGGCAAGAGCAAGCGAAGAGTACAACAAACTAATCAATCAGCTTCCTGAAGTCTTTGTGGGGAAGGCCGAAAGACTACATACATTGATCAAGATCTTGTGCTCAGCCGCTAAGAAATGCATGAAAGAGAATAAGATGCACATGGGTCCATGGCGAAAGCACAAGTACATGCAAGCTAAGTGGTTTGGAAGTTGTGAACGAACAATGTCTGCGCCACTCCCGAACGGATTTTCTGACCGACCACGTAAACCAAAGGCTTCCTTGCTAACGTATGACTTGCTAGAGAAATTGCCCAGTTTGCAGCATTTTACCGCGGTTGAAGTCGTTTAACTTGAAAATGAGGTTTTGTTTGAGCTCTTGATGTGTCCCTTCAGGCTGTATATTTTACCACTTTGTAAATTTTGGGAGAGAATAATCGGAAATGTAAGAGTGAGGAAATCACGGAAATGAATTTTGTTTGCTTTTATTATTATATTTCTCTTATTATTTTGTTTATTGAGGAGACTGAGGTAAAAAATGACATGGATAAAGATAGTAAGAAAATATATGAAATTGCACATATTTTTTTTTCATCTATCACATATTTTTGGTTTTTTTTTTTCTTTTCTACAAATCAACTGATATCCAAATGAGTCAAGTTTTTGAGTTCTTAAACACTAGGTGAAATCATAACTTGGTTCACTTTTGACCCCATATTTGAAAACTTAAAACTTCCTGATTTCTTTTGCAAGTTCAATCTATTATATTTGGATTTTAGAGACTATCAGGAAAGCTTCATCACCATCAAATAAAGAAGAATTGGGATCAGTTGAGTAAAGATCAAAGAGCCAAACAACTTGCGTCCTTGATTTAAGAAAGAGAACAAAGGATTAACTCTATGAACCCATCTTCCATTCCCCGACGAAGATCGTGTCAAGCTGTGACCATAAGTGCCAAGCTTTCGACACATTGTGAAAAAAGCCCATATTTGACGGTCCAAGGCAATCGAATTTCATAAAATTTGACGGATCAAGGTGTAAAAATTTTTATTGTCAATTTTTTTTTTCAATGGACCGAAACCGTTAAATTAATGGAGGATGGGAGAAATTTGATGGTTCTAAGCCGTCGAATTGGGGATTGTCAAAAATTTCAACAGCCATAGGCCATTAAAATTCGCTTTTTAAAATTTGTGGGCCTTAGCCCGTTGAATTTTCTTGTCAAAATTTTCAGTTTTCACATAATGCGAGGACATTGAATCCTACATCTTGGGTTCTCCACAACTAGTAGTACTATTGAAAACTTTTTGATATGCATGTGTTACAAGTCTAAACATGCTAGGCTAGAAGGCACGAGCAATGAGTGGGGCACAAGAGGAAGAGCCACACATTACACGAGCAAGAAATTAATGGACTACATTATCTACTGCTTCGCCTATTTTTCATTGGAAAGTCAATCCGGGATTTCATAGAATCCATGCACAAAGTATAATTTGGATAGTTTTGTCAATTAAAGATGCCTTCAATACATGTGGGTTGGTGTGATTGGTTAATCTGGGATTCTGTGAAAAAAATTTCTGTTAAGTAAAAAGAAATTCAACTCTTCCATTGGCAAGAGTCCAACATTACTCATCATTAAAAAGTTTGATTCAAGAAAATGATCTAAGAACTGTTTTTCTTTAAATATAATTCTGAAACTATAATATGGCATATCCATATAAATATGAGGTATCCTTTAACATAATCAGATGAAATGGACATCGAGAAGGTCAAATCAAGTATATAAGGAAGCAAGGAAGGTGATGGCACCATTACTGATAACTAATGACCGAGAATTACCTACATGTAATTTGTATCCTTCTATGATGAAATAAAGTTGAATAAGAAAAATGTGTCTATGTGCGAGCTGCAGTCCTTCTCCACCATCGTTAACTCCATTATGCTCTCATGAATGGCAATCTACCAAAAATTTGCTCATGCCCCAATATACTCTATTTACATTGGTTTTGAGTAAACTTCGGGGAGAGGACTAATCTCGCCATAAGGAAAGCAAGTTTACGTGCCCCAGGTCCCGGTTTGAGACGCTTTGGATCCCCCACTTCAGAGCAACGAGGGTTCCCAGAACACCAACCACCAGGTGTGAAGCTCCCATTTGTTCGGCCAAGGAGATCTCGATCGATCTTATCCAAAACGGGATCATTGTGCTTAAATTTTTGAGCAAAGGGAACATTGCTACCAATCATCATGTTTGTGTCGTTAAGGGTGAGTGTGTGTGGGTGCTGTTTTGGGGGATTGTCCCATGCAATGTAGTGTAAGTCGTGGTTTACGGTGGTGCTTGCATACTCTGGTACATTGCAGATGACTGTCTGGAAGTAACCTTCGGGAGAGGAGAGAAAGTTGATGTAGTACATGAGGAGGGTTCTCGGTGGGTTATCCCAACCCCATATGCAGAATTCTACAAATGAACGCGAGAACCATCCATGCTGAACCTGCAACAACAATTCGTGTAAATCACCCAAAAGAAAAACTAAAATCATCAACCCTTTGAACCCACACTATTTTTATCAGGTAAACAATCAAACAAACACATCACATGGTCTCAAATTCGAGTTCATGGTTTGCCACCCTAGAATGAACCGAGTTCGTAGTGGTAGAAAGATGATTCTTTTATTAGTTCACTTAGGTTCTTTATTTTGATAATTTGATTTACTAATTTGGTTCTTTAGTGCATATATATAATTTAGAATAATTTACCAAAACGGTAGAGTTTTCGAAATTAATTCCGAAAACGGTACACTGTAGCAATTAATTCCGAAAACGGTAAATTTACCGTTTTCGGAATTAATATTTTTTACCAAAACGGTAAAAACAGTAAAATATTTTTTTTTATACCGAAAATACCCTTTTTTTGTTTTACATATATATTTACAATTTTAACCTTAAAAAAATGAAAATCCAACTAAAAAGATTCACTCTCTTTCGGTAATCCATCAATCATATATATTTATAATTTTTTTTTACTGAAATCAATTTTATTTTTGTAATTTCAGTCAAAAAATAAAAAAGGGTATTTTTGGTATAAAAAAATACATTTTACTGTTTTTACCGTTTTGGTAAAAAAAATTAATTCCGAAAACGGTAAATTTACCGTTTTCGGAATTAATTGCTACAGTGTACTGTTTTGGGAAATAAATGAAAAGTTGTGCATGTTTTGGTAAATCTGCCTATAATTTAAGTATGCAAGTTACAAGTATCACTATAATGTTGAAAAGTTTCAGGTTTTCTAAATGGATCTTGTTCCTTCATTCAATTTTGACTAAAACCACATCTTCTGATAATGTAATTGTGTTTAATTATATCCGCTCTACAATCCCAATCCACGCTCATTTTCGTGTTTGAGCCAACTAACAATCCAACATATAAACCTACCCATCATTGCCTGTGGGCTCTATATGATGATCTTGACAGTTCAATTATTTCAAAAAATTTCATTATTTCTACTCAAATAATTCAATTGAACCATTTATGTGACTGATTATATGGCATGGTTCTTTCAGGAGAACACACATATGTGGATGTTGTGGACAAACCAAGTTCTAAGAAAGGTGACGTGTGGGTGGTGATTGAGTTAAATTTTCGGGCTGAGTTTGAGATGGCAAGAGCAAGGGAAGAATACAACAAACTAATCAATCAGTTTGTGACTAAAAGTGCCAAGCTTTTGACACAACATGAAAAAAGCCTATTTTTGACGGATCAAGGCAGCAAATTTTTCATTGTCAATTTTCTTTTCGATGGACCGAAACCGTTAAATTAATGGAGGATGGGAGAAATTTGATGGCTCTAAGCCGTTGAATTGGGAATCATCAAAAATTTCAACAGCCCATAGGCCGTCAAAATTCGCTTTCTAACATTTGTGGGCTTTGGCCTGTCAAATTTTCTTGTCAAAATTTTCACATAATGTGAGGACATTGAATCCTACATCTTGGGTTCTCCACGACCAGTAGTACTATTGAAAACTTTTTGATATGCATGTGTCACAAGTCTAAACAGCCAGGCTAGAAGGCACGAGCGATGAGTGGGGCACAAGAGGAAGAGCCACACATTACACGAGCAAGAAATTAATGGATTACATTATCTACTGCTTCGCCTATTTCTCACAGGAAAGTCAATCCGGGATTTCATAGAATCCATGCACAAAATATAATTTGGATAGTTTTGTCAATTAGGGATGCCCTCAATACATGCTGGTTTGTGCGATTGGTTAATCTAGGATTTTGTGAAAAAAAATATTTGTTAAGTAAAAAAAAAAATTCAATTCTTCCATTGGCAAAAGTCCAACTGATGGAATGCTTGAAAATTAACACTTAATAGGGGAAACAAAAGGTAGATAGAAGTCACTCGTTGAAATCTGCATAAAAAATGTTATGTAGAAATAGATAAATGAAGAGGCCTGGCGGACCACTTAGTACGAGTAGCTTAGAATGATTTTTTCGACAACATTTCCCATCATTAAAAAGTTTGATTCAAGAAAATGATCTAAGAACTGTTTTTCTTTAAATATAATTCTGAAACTATAATATGGCATATCCATATAAATATGAGGCATCCTTTAACATAACCAGATGAAATGGACTTCGAGAAGGTCAAATCAAGTATATAAGGAAGCAAAGAAGGTGATGGCACAATTACTGATAAGTAATGACAGAGAATTACCAAATTTAATGTGTATCCTTCTATGATGAAATAAAGTTGAATAAGAAAAATATGTCTATGTGTGAGCTGCGGTCCTTCTCCACCATCGTTAACTCCATTATGCTCTCATGAATGGCAAGCTACCAAAAATTTGCTTATGCCCCAATTTACTCTATTTACATTGGTTTTGAGTAAACTTCGGGGAGAGGACTAATCTTGCCATAAGGCGAGCAAGTTTACGTGCTCCGGGTCCTGGTTTGAGACGAGTTGGATCCCCAACTTCAGAGCAACGAGAGTTCCCAGAACACCAACCACCAGGTGTGAAGCTCCCATTTGTTCGGCCAAGGAGATCTCGATCGATCTTATCCAAAACGGGATCATTGTGCTTAAATTTTCGAGCGAAGGGAACATTGCTACCAATCATCATGTTTGTGTCGTTAAGGGTGAGTGTGTGTGGGTGCTGTTTTGGAGGATTGTCCCACGCAATGTAGTGTAAGTCATGGTTTACGGTGGTGCTTGCATACTCTGGTACATTGCAAATGACTGTCTGGAAGTAACCTTCGGGAGAGGAGAGAAAGTTGGTGTAGTACATGAGGAGGGTTCTCGGTAGGTTATCCCAACCCCATACGCAGAATTCCACAAATGAACGTGTTAGAACCATCCATGCTGAACCTGCAACAACACTTCGTGTAAATTGCCTGAAAGAAAAACTAAAATCATCAACCCTTTGAACCCACACTATTTTTTTTTTCCACGAAGTATCCTATCCGATCCCAATACTTATTCATATTCAGGTGTTGAACACCATCTGTTACATTAAACAAAAAATATAGATTTGCACCCTAGTAAAGAAAATCGTCAAACATAATAAAGTTTGTCAAATAAATTCAACAAATTTGGCTTGTTGAATAAGTGAAACGCTGATGCTTACGAGAGGTAAATAGTAATTACAGATTTATCTCATAACTTCATTGGTAATGATTTCGATTTTGAAATCATACAAAATTCTCTACTTGACCCAACTTTACTTGTTTAATATACAATTGTTTAACAGAGTGCTCCAAGTTCAAGCTCCTTCGCTTTAAGATAATTATCGAAGGATCAGATTCCAATGACTCATGGAAAATGACTCACACAAAAAACATATGATCCCAACCGTGTAAACAGGAAATCCAACGATTGGGAATAAAACAAATCTTGAGAATACTTATTTTGAGGATAAATCTCAACCGTTGAAGTTCATGTTTACAAGGTTGGGATCATGTGTTTTTTCCATGAGTCAACAGGTCCCAACCCATTATCAAATCTCTCTTCTTCTTTTGGTGGATAAATTATCTGCCTAAGGATATTGAAAAGTTCAGTTTTAAGTTAATGTGTTGAGATTATTATTATATGCATATATAGGTGTTAGGTTCAATTGAAGCCTTTACGCAGATTAATGGATGAGCCAGAGTGTTTCATCGATTTAATCCTTTACTAAGTGTATAACAGAGTAAAACTCATCAATGATCCTTCTTCTTTTCTTCGATGGATAAATAGTCTCTCCAACGATATATGATTTTTTTTTATAAAAAAAAAAAAAAAAAAAATTAGTTGCGTTGAACTTATCATAATATAGATGTATAGACCTTGTCTTCAATGCAAACCTCAAAGAAAATTAATGGATGAGATGCAGAGTTTCATGGGCTCAATTCTTTATAGTTAAGTTCAACAAAATCTCTCCATTAATTAGAACAAGAGTAAAGAAAAAGAGGGGAAAGATGACACTAACCCGTGAACAATTTAAATGCTGTTGGCAATTCTCTTTTCTCCGTAGCCCAGAAAACATCGGCTTTTGTTGACATAGAAAGCCCGGGATCTATAATCAATGGCTTTGCCCTTTGATCCCTACTCAACACAATTAAAGACAGAATTATTTGACGCTTTCAACAATGGAGAAACATAGGAAGGAACCACAGAATGAACTCACTCCTTCCACCCTAACTGACTTGTGTGCTCTACGAAATTTAGACTTCTGTTCAACCTCGAAAATGTGAAGAGCATATCTACAAATAACAAATTAAATCCATGAAAATCACAAAAACAAGACCCTCAAAGAAAACTTTGTGTCACCAAAAAATGATCCCCATTTGTAATCCAAAAATGAAATTAAACGCAACAAAACGAACCATCTTGTGTCACGAGAGGGTAGTCGGAGGCGCTGAGGTTTATAAACCAATCCCATTCTTTGTTTTCCTTCAGAAGTATGGCACAAGCATGAAGAGTATTAGCGACCATCGTGGGTCCTCTATACGTCACCATATTTGCTTTACTAATCATATGCACATTCCCAATTTTTGCAAAAATCGGATCATTTTCTACGCGTGAAGCAAGCTCTAATCTTTCTTCCGCTGCCGACTCTAAATCCAAGTGAACGACGTATTGGTTTAATGGATGATAGAGAGCACGCAAAGTTCTCCAAAGCTTCTCTAAATCACCTTTCGATCCAGAGACCAAATAAGCTAGACGAGGAAGAGATGGTCTAGTGGGTGGGGGTGGGGATTGTAAAATCTTTGTTTCGATAAAAACAGGGTTGGTTTGGTTAGCAGAAACGCGTAATGGGAATATCGAGAAGATTGAATTTATTGTATGTAACGATGAAACGAGACCCATATTGAAGGATGTAACGAGGAGAAAGGCACAGATGATGGAGCTTATAATGAGGGGGAACACCCATTTTTTCTCCATGATTAAGGGTCCCATTATTGAACCTTATCATGGATTACTCCCAATTTTGCTAAATTGCATTTGCTTGATTATGAACCCATCCCTTCAAATTTGATTAACAGTTGACGAGAACGATCCGAATTTTGGGATTCAAGTATACCTGTTAAATGAAAAACAGAAGAAATTTAATTGAATTTTTATCAAACATGAAGAATTAGAGTTTCTTTAACAACTATATGAGGTGTTTGAAACAACGATCAAGGAAAAAACTAAGAAATCGAACCGAAAAATTGTTAGAAGATTGGTAAATATAACAAATGATTCTAAATTAAAACAATTTGAAAGATAAATACGCGACAGGGTATTGTAAGTATCATGATTTCCGAATTGAAAATAAAAGAAAATCTGAAAATCACATAAATTGGATCACAAAGTTCATCAACAGAAGTCTTGTTGAACTATAAAATAGTACAAACCACCAAAGAATTGAACAAAAAGAACACACCCCAAAAAAAAATCAGAAAATATCACATGAAACAATATTGAATCAAAGACAACCCATTCCAATTAAGAAAACACAAATCCATAAAATATTTTAACAGAGAAAAAACATACAAAAAATACAAAAGATTACATTAAATAATATTAAATCCAAGAGAGAGAGAGAGAGAATCAAAGATAACTCATTAAATTAAAAGAGCACAACCAACAATTTTTGCTTTAATATCAATCAAAGTGAGAGAAGAACCTGTAAATGTTGGAAGGAGTCGTTTCTGCACGTTCTCAAGAGAAGAGAAGAGAAAGAATCAAAGAGAGAGGAAAGGGAGTAGAAAAGATACAATGGGACCAGAAGGATGTGAATAAAACCCCACAACGTGAGATATGGGTTTGGTTTTGTTGAGTGATTCTGCTGTGAAAGTCCCTTTTATTTCGGAAGTCTGGTTGAGCCATAGGCCACAATTCCACAACTTCGACGACTTCTATGATGAAATTTGTGAGGTAGAGTTTGTTGGCCCACATTAATATCATCCATCCGATTGTGGGCCCAAGATGAGTCTAAAAATTTGATGATCAAGGGTACCGGCTTGGGGATTCTTTACTGGCTATTAAATCATTGGCTGCCTCTTTTCCCACGATTTCTGACTGAGAGACCAAGGTAATTTAAGAGTTTAGTAGATCTTGTAGTTCAGGGAGTTGTATAGCTACTTAACTCCTTATCTAGTTTGCAGTTGCACAACCTCAATCAGGCTTCCAATTGATCAGATTTGAATTGGGGTCGATCAGGAACCAATTTGATAAAAATCGGATTAGAAAATTTTTCGGATTGGATGTCTCAATGTTAGGATAATTGAATGGGCTCTTTGTAGGACAAACCTAAATTGATATACAGAATCAACATAAATTTTGTATAATTAAACACAGGAATTTGTTAACATGTGCCCTAAGGGAACACGATGAAGTCCATTAAATTCACCTTGGGATCTGAATTTTATAAAAAAAAGAATTTATTTTTTTACTTATTTTCTTGAGATACGAGTAAAAAGTATTTATGGTTATGTGTGTACTTCTACGTCAAAAATGTGAGAATCGCAATAAATCCAATGTCACCCCAACATTAGGGTTTTTTTTAAACCAAGAATACCACCAAGTGCTTGTTCCCAACATATATTTAATGCACTTTAATGTGTGCCTTTAGCAAGACCCTTAAACAAAATATATAAGATGGTATATTTTTAATTTTATATAATATTATTTTAGTTAATCCAGAAT